>NW_020954617.1:2638399-2686409 GCF_900497805.2 Vombatus ursinus
CTACTACTACTACTACTACTACTACTACTACTACTACTACTACTACTTCTACTACTACTACTGCTACTACTAATCCCTGTGTTTTCATTGGTGTAGAAAATTTCCAATGAGAAAAGTCCTACCAATTCAGACCAATCACTGTTTTGCAGCTCACATTCTAGAAAGCTAACCTGCAGGCACTGCTAGGTTCACTTGCCAAGAGTCACACAACCAGTATATGTCAGAGGCAGGATTTGAATGCAAGTCTTCTGATTCTTCAACCATCTGTTACCAAGTCTGTATTTGAAGTTTTTTTGTTTGTTTGTTTTGTTTTGTTTTGTTTTTTAACTTGGCAGAGCCTAGCAGGACTGCAATCTAGAAACATATATAGCTTTGGAGAACCCAGGGTTACCTCTATGTCATTAGCACCTCATAAAATGCAAAGAATTATAGAATGCCTGAATTTAAAACTTTCTACTGAAATCTTCTCAATGAATTTGAAAAGTCTCACCACTACCTCCAGAGTCTATATTTTTATGGATATGCATTGCCATTGATGATGATATATGCTCTCAGTATTACAGATTGTAAACCATCTACGCTTTTTATTTAATGTGACTTGTCCATGTCTTCTTATATATCCTCTCCTAGAGATGTCTACCCAACACAGTAGGGGCTTTCCTCTAACTCTCCTGATATCATGTGAATACCCACAGAGCAGTCTGTCTGACCATTGAGTATTCTTTGCTTTCAGCACACGACCATGCCCTTTTCTTTCCTGAGCATGCCTCTTCCTGAAAATATCCTTTTCTTTTCTTGAAAAATTCTGGAATGCTAATTGGTTTCCACCTTCTCCATTATTCCTCTTCTCATGTTCACTTTCCCATGCTCCTCTTCACCAGCAGTTGACCACCAACTTTAATTATCTGAGACTATGATATCTCATGATTCAGAGTCACACAGCATCACCTAAAGAGTGTTTATGTCTATCTATTATATTACACTGACTCTCACAAGGACCTGGAGTATATTAACTAAAGGCAAGGTAAGTGGCAATCATCAATGCCCTGGGTATTAATTGCATATTTTGTGTCATTTCTATTGTACAAATACAGGTGCATTAATGATAACATGATACTGTGGATCACTGGGAGAGGTTTTCATGTTTTAAGTTGACAGCTATTTCAAACTAATTTCATCACATAATACATACTTTTTAATGTTCGAAAAATTTTAAAAATGTGATCTCAATGAACAGCCACTTCAAATTGAGTTATATCAAGTGCTTACTAAGTGTGAAACAAGTCAAGTGGAATTTATTAAGCATCTAGTACAGGTCAGGAATGGCACAGTGGATAGAGCACCAGGTGTGGAGTCAGGAAGACCTGAATTCAAATCTGACCTCAGACACTTACTAGCAGTGTGATCCTGGGCAAGTCACTTAACCTGTTTGCCTCAATGTCCTCATCAGTAAAATGAGCTGGAAAAGTCCTTAATGTCAATTTGACAACTGAGTGAAGGATGGAGGGAAGTGGGGAAAGACTTGAGGCAGAGAGATCTACCAGCAGTCTATTTCAATAGCCCGGGAATATGTCCCAGGGTGGTGGCACTATTAGAGGGGAGGAGAGGGCACTGACATGTAATGTTATGTCTGTAGAATCTACTGGACTTGGCAACAAATTAGATATAGGGGGAGTAAGAAAAAGAGGGGAGTAGAGGAATGGGTTGCTAACATCTGGATATAGGAAGGAAGGCAAAAAGTATTTACATAAAGTTAAGTCATTTAACCTTTCTTGGTCTCACTTTCTTCATCTGGATAAAATTATTACTAATTATATCTCACACAGTTTTGAGAATCAAGTGAGATAATATATGTGAATAACTGTGCAAAGCTTCAAGTGCTATGTAAAAGTTAATTATTCTTCTATTTAAAAAAATACTTAAAATGTACTTGTTTTTGAGAATTTCCCAACTTCTCTTAGAAGCAACAGATGCTCTATATCAATGGAAGGAAATGAGCATTTTTTGCCTGGAGAAGAGAAGATTCACTTTGAACAGAAGTGTCTTCAGGTATCTGAAGGGCTGTGGCTGTCAGGCAGAGGAGAAATTTGATTTTTTTTCCCACTGATTCCAAAGGGCTGAAGCAACAATAATGGGAAAAAGTCACAATGAGATTAATTTAGGCTTATGGTTAAACAAAGGAGGGGGTAGGCGGGGGATGGGGGGAAAGAAAACCAAAAACACCAAAAGAAACAAAACAAAAAGTTCTGGACAATTAAACCTGTCCAAAAGTGGAATGGGTGGCTTCAAGAAGTGATGGGATGCTTTCTCTCCTTGAAAGTATTTGAAGACAGCAGGATGACCACATTTCAGGAATCTTATAAAGGGTTATGTGTGTCATATATGCATTGGACTTGTGATTCTGTACTTTAATTCGTTAAGCATTCATTACCATTGATGACATGCCATCCATTTTGATAGATGCCAGGTACACAGAGACAAAAATAAAACAAGTCCATCCCTTAATGAACTTACATTTTACTACTAATAAGCATTTGTAGAATCACAGAGTAAAGAAATGCTTAAAAACCAAAAAGTGTCCAGGTTAGGAATCACTGATTATGGGTCCTATGGTGATATGTTATGGGAACTTACATCTGTGAACAAACTCAGCTCCTGAAGAGAGTCATTCTTGTGAAAATTGACACTTTGCTGTGACTCAGTGACTGAAAGCTTTGCTGAACTAAGCAGCTACAATGAAGTAGACTTAGGGTTAGGGTTAGGGTTCAGAATACCTGGCTTCAAATCCAGACTTTGTTACTCAATAAGAGGTCTCATTTATAGTAATTTATGGTTTATAGCAGTCAATCAGTCTGTCAACAAGTATTGATTAAGCAATTACTATGTACTAATCACAGCGCTAAGCATTGATGGATACAAAGAAAAAAAAACACAATCCCTGCCCTCAAGGAACCCATAGTTTAATGTGGAAAACAACATGTAAATCACTAGGTGTAATCATGGTAGAGAGTAAAAGCAGGCAATCTGAAGAGGCAACATTAGTTGCTGGAAGTCCTGGGAAAGGCCTCCTGAAGAATGTAGGATTTGAGCTGAATCTTGAAGAAATGCAGGAAAAATGCTGGAGGTAAGGGGACAGAACATTCCAGGCTTGATGATCAGCCAGGGCAGTCAGAAAGACTCAATATGGAGGATCACACTCAAAAAGAAACAGGCTGGGTGGTAGAATGAGGGGAGTAAATTATAAGAAGGTCGGAAAGATAGGAAGAGACCAGGTCATGAAGAACCTTGAATGCCAAACAGAGAAGTGTGTATTTGATCCTAGAAGTAATAGGGAGCCCCTGGAGCTCATTGAGTATGAGACTGGGGTACACGGCTGGAGGATGTGGTCTTGACATTTTTAGATATGCGTGTAGAAAATCACATTGGTAGCTGAGTGGAGGACTGACTGGACTAGGGAGAGATTTGAATCAGAGAGTTTAATAAGATGGCTATGGCAGTAAGTCCAGCAGAGAGGTGATGAGGCACTGATCTAAGGTAGCGGTTTTATGAATGGAGAGAGGAGGACAGAGCTAAGAGATGTTATGAAGGTAGAAGTGACAAGATTTGGTAATGGATTGCAAATGGATAGTGAGTGAGGAGGTCATGCATGACAATGAGGTCTCAAGCTTGGGTGACTAGGAAATTTGAGGGTCCCTTAATATTAATAAGTACATTCAGGAGGAGGGAGGGTTTTGGTGGAAAGATAATGAGTTTTGCTTTAGACACACTGACTTGAGATGCCCATGGAATTCACTTTGAGATGTCCAAGAGGCAGTTGAAGATGTGTGACTGTAGCTCAGTAGAGAGATGGGGCCTACATTCATAGATCTGGGAACCACCTGCATAGAAATGATTATTGAATCAGTTGGAGTGAATATGAACATCAAGTCCTAGACAGATAGGAAAAGAACTATGAGGGAATCATGTCATGAAAACTCAGAGAAAAGAGTTTCCAGAAGGGGGAGGGGATGGACATCATCAAATGCTACAGAGAAAGCAAGGAGGATCGAGATTGAGAATAGGTCATTAACTTTGGGAATTAGGAGATCACTTGCAAATTTGGAGAAGGTAGTTTTAAAGGTTACAATGGAAGTCAGATTATAAAAGTTTTGAAAAAAAGAAGAGAGGAAGCACTAATTATAGACAGCATTCTCAAGGAATTCAGTCATGAACATGAAGAAAGCTATACAATAATAGCAATGGGGATGATCAAGTGAGGGTTTATTAAGGATGGAGGACATATGGACATATATATATAGGTAACATGAAAGGAGTCAGTTTATAAGAACTTTCCTTTCAACATGTCTATAATATAAGTAGTACAACTACTATTAAGTATTTTATGGATAGGAAACTGAGCCTCAAGGAAGTTAAGTGATTTGCTTAGGGTCAAACATTTAGTAGATGTCAGCTCTGATTCTAACCCAGGCCTCTCTTGACTGCCACTGTAGCTCTTTGACTAAAGGAATGGTCATAGGCAAGCCATATAATGGCCCCCCAACCTCCATTTGTTCATCTGTAAAATGGAAATAGTGTCTGTAATATCTAGTTCACAGTTCTGTTGAGGGGCAAAAGAGATAATATATGTAAACAAATCATTCTGTATAAAAGTGTCAATTATTAAAATTAATTGTATTAGCTGTCATCTCTATAGTCCTTCAAATTTTGCCAAACATTTTACAAGTCTGAACTCATTTGAGCCTCACAACAACTCTGTGAGACAGGTAATTCAATGTAATTACCAAGGAAACCAAGGCTCAAAGACTTTATAGACATATCAAAGGTCACACAGTGAATTGATGGCCAAAACAGGCCTAAAAGTCATGCTCTTCCTATTACATAACATTGCTTAAAGAGTTATCTTAAAAAGAGGTATCAAGCTTGGCTGTGTGTGTGTGTGTGTGTGTGTGTGTGTGTGTGTGTGTGTGTGTGTGAAATTGTGTGTAATGGTAGCCATCTCCAGGATGTGAGGAGAGAAAAAAAGAGGAAAAATAAATTTACATGATAACTTTTAAGGAATAGCAAATTGTACATAAGAGATTTATTTTATTTTTAATGTATGGGATAAAAACAAGCATTTCCATAACATAGTATAATAAAAACTAGTGATAATACTAGGCCAGGCTTGGTTAGCTTAGGATGCTGAAGATAAGGAAATATATTACTGACAATCCACTTAACACTCCTAAAATCAAACAACCAATCTATCATTCCTGTTCAAATTGACCTTTAGCATGTCTTTTTCTTAGGAAAACAAATTAAGCAATATTTCCCACAAAGCTCATCAAATACATTTTTTCCTCCACTGTTAAAGACAGCTAGAAGGGTTTTGATTCAGCCTAGCTTCTTATTCCTGAGAGTATACAGGAAAACATTAGCTCACTTCTATCAGGTGGATTTAATAAACTAGCTGGGCACTTATCACTGTGCTTTCCTGAGCTCTAATACTTTAAAATCGGAATGATTTTCAGTCACAAAGATGAGAACATGATTTCAAAAGCCTACGAAATATGCCCAAGGACATTGACTATGATGTGCTCATTGTGTCATCTGTTTCTCTCAAGTAGTAAAAAATAAATAAATAAATAAAAATCAAATCAAATCTATGTGACTGACTTGCAGCAAAGCAAATACAAAAATTTAAAGGAAACAATTAAAGGGATAGAGAAAGAGCAAATGACTGAAAGGGCTTCCTATGTTCTGAGTAAGGAGCTAATGTAAGTCTTTAAACAAGTATTACAGGTGCTTAGGGGATGAAAATCTTGTTTATCTTCCATGACCACAGTCAGTCAAGAATTATCCAGCCATTTCTTTCAGCCTTCATTTTAAGAAGTTCATTGAAGTGTGACTGATCCATTTGGGTCTCTTCATAATTTTTTGTCCTAATAAACATGATAATATCCAACAAAAAAACAGACAAGCTGATTTCTGGACCTTGGAAACAAAATACTTGACTGAGTCATTCTTAAATGGTACAGAAATTCTTCTTTTTTTTTTCACACAAACCCCTGAGAACCTTGACAGAACCTCATTTGGTATTCTCTTCTGTATGTACTGCTCACAGCATGTAGCAGTTCCGAAAGACATTAGAGCTGTGAGGCGCTGGGAACCTATGGATCAAATAATTACCATTTCTTCCATAATATATTAATTCAGGATGGTTTCTCTTTTGTTTCCTCAATGTTAATGGTGCTGTATTTTTTCCCTCTGAAACAGTTGGATTGCATTTCTGTTCAAGGAGATCTGCAGCTGCTTAGGTAACTCAATGTTTTTTTTGGTCTTTAAATAGTTGATGGCTGTTACTGGTGGGAGGGTAGGAAGAGTAGAAGAAAGAAGTGAGATGGTTTATAAAAATTAAAAGAATAAATACAGTTTAGATAGCACTTCAATGCTTTTGAAACACTTTACATATATAATTTAATCTTCCTAACAAACTTGTGAAGGAGCTGCTATTATTATCAACCTTATTTTGTACTTGGGGAAACTGAGGCAGAGAGAGGTTAAGTGATTTGCCTTGGTTCATACAGTTAGTAACTATCTGAGAAAGGATTCAAACTTGAGTTTTCCTGACTTCATGTCAAGTGCTTTATCTACCATGCCAAATAGTTGCCTTGATTTATTATTTTTATTTTTATTTATTTATTTATTTATTTTTAGTGACAGTTCCAAATACTTTTCTATTACACACTTTCTGGGTCACTTACTCATGACCCTTCTGATATATCATTCCAATATACCAGTGGATCTGTGATCTTATCCATGTGGGGATTCTCTGCATTGAATCAGATCCCAACCCATCCATACCTGCCTATCCCCTGGAGCTTTTATCCATGTTTTCCCATAAATTTGCCAGAAAACATTTGCCTCACATGATGGGGATGTTGGTTGGGCTTTTTAGATATTATCTGGACACCAAAGGAGCATGTGTGCTGTTCTTTAGTTACTCTTTACTCTCTTGACATGGCTAGTCTACTATTTTGCCCAACCATACATTTCTTTGATGACATCCTCTATACAAATCCCTAATTAGGTCTGAACACATACTGTTCTGGAGGAGAACAGCAGAACGAGTACTCTTCTGAGTCAAAACTCTCACAATCTGTGAGGAATTTAGATAGTTCATCGAGAATGAGAATTAGTTCCTAGTTTAGGGATCTGTGAGGCAGACATTACTGATTAAGGTTCAATCCATTTGGTCAGTGGAATAAAGTAGCATGAGGATAAGGGTGGGGGAGTAAGATTTTGTCATGCATTAGAACCAGAAGATGTAATGGAGCTCCAAGTTTAGATACCAAATCCATAACCAGGGAATTATTCTAACTGGAATCATATTTAAAATCTGAGGTAAAAAGTCAAAATAATTCTCAAGTAAATCAAGGCAAATATGTAAAGTCAGATTGCCAAGACAGCACAGAGACAAACTTTGATAAACTTTTCAAATTACTCTGAAAAATGATTGGATCAGTTCACAACTCCATCAACAATACATTAGTATTCTAATTTTTCCACATCCCTCTTACATTTGTCATTTTTTTCTTTTCTGTTATTATAGTCAGTCTAATAGGTATGAAGTAATACCTTAGAGTTGTTTTAATTTGCATTTCTCTAATCAATAGTGATTTAGAATATTTTTCATAGGTCTATAGATAGTTTTAGTTTCTTCTCAAAACTGTTTATATACTTTGACTATAAGTTGGGGAAAAACTTATATTCTTACAAATTTGAATCAGTTCTCTATATATTTGAGAAATGATGCCTTTATATCAGAGAAGCTTGCTGGTTCTAAGGTATTATGGCAGTTTTCTTGTATAATTTCTTGAAATAGGGTGTCTAAGATATTTTTTGACCATGGCTTTCAGGTAGCCCAATAATTCTCAAATTATCTTTTTAACCTATTTTCCAAGTCAGTTTTTTTAATGAGACATTTTGCATTTTTAATATTTTTTATTTTGTTTTATTGATTCTTGATGTCTCTTGGAGTCATTAACTTCTGCTTGCCCAATGCTAATTTTTAAGGAATTGTTTTCTTCAGTGAATTTTTCAACCTCTTTTTACATTTGACCAATTGGCTTTATACATATATATATATTTTTTTTTCTTCAGTGATGTTTTGTATCTTTTTTTTACCCATTTGGCCAATTTGGCCAATTCTGTTTTTTTAGGTGTTATTTTCTTCAGTATTTTTTATGCCTTCATTACCAGGCTATTAGTTCTCTTTTCATAATTTTCTTGTATCATTTTCATTTCTTATCCCAATTTTTCCTCTACCACTCTGATCTGATTTTGATTTTTAAAAAATTTTTTAACTCTTCTAATAATTCTTTTGAAGCATGTATCCAATATCCATTTTTTCTTTGAGGCCTTGCTTGTGGCTGTTTTACACATCATTATCTTCTCGGATTGGATCTTAATCTTCCCTATCACCATAGTGACTTTTTATGGTTAAGTTCTTTCTTCTCATTTGTTCATTTTCCCCAGTCTATTTTTTTTTTACTTTCAACTTTATGTTATTGTTGGGCTCTGATTTCTGGTGGGATATGGGGTCAGTCTCCCAAACTTTAGGCTTTTTCACCCTGCCCTTTTCACAGCTAATTCTAGGGGGCTGAAAGTTTTTGGTGCTTCAAAGTTGCTGTGATCTGAGGAGAATTATGTTCACTCTCCCGGTCTGTGCTCTTGTGCTTGCCCAAGAAGGGCTTCTGCTCCCTTGCAGGAACAAGTGTTCTTCTCCATAAAAAAAAAAAGACTTGTATATAGATAATGGAGTTGGCAAAGAGCACCCAAAGCTAGTACTGGATGGAGTACCCTGTAGTCTCTTTATGGCCAGTTGTCTAATCTCGTTACCATCTCTGGACTAAGAGTTCCAGAAGCAGCTGATGCTGCTTTCACAGCCACTTGCAAAGCCCACATTTTGTGTTGTCATTGTGTGTGCTCCAGGTCAGCTCTTAACTCAGTGTCATAGATGTCTCCTTTCCTTCTCCTAAGTTTTCTTGGGCTGTAAAAATATCTCAATTTGACCTTTCATTTGGCTGTGCTGCTCTACAATTTGACTTGAAGTGTTGTTTTAAAGTTGTTTGGAGATGAATATTGAAAGAGATGGGTTTTAGTGCTCTCTCCGTCTTCTATCTTGGTTTTGCCTTTGTACTGATTGGATTCTGTTCTGTCCCTAAAACCTTCTCTTTCCTTGGCTAAACATTTCAATTTACCTTCAACCAACCCTCATTTAACTTATTTTCAAGTGCTTTCAACATTCATTTCATTTCACTTGGACATAGGTCTTTGTCTGTCTTGTTTATGGCCAGATTTGTTCATCTGTTTCCATTCTCAATAACATCATCCCGGTTAATGTCTTCATCACCATACAACTGAACTAACTCTATCTTTGATTTCCATTATTAAGCAAATTTATCAAGTTGATATTGAGGTCCTTCATCAACTGATCTTTCTCTATATTCCCAACTTTATCTCTAACTACTCATTTTCCAGAGGCCTTTAGTCAAATCAAACTCATTTATTCACTGCCTCTATTTTAAAATACTCCTCACTTTCATATTTCTCATATTATTTTCTCAAACTTAAATTTGTTTAACAGTCCTTAACTTTGCCACATCTTACCTATCCTTAAGGTTCTAGCTCAACTCCCACATTCTCTATAAAGTTTCCTTATCTGTTGTTATATTTACCAGTTCAGTGATACCAATCAATCAATAAACATTTATTAAATGTCTACTATTTTCCAGGCACTATGCTAAATGTTCAGGGGTACATACAAAAAGAGGCAAAAGTCAATCTCTGCCCTCAATGGGTTTAAATCTAATGACAGAGACAACATGAAATCAAATATATACAAGTACAACTAAATAAAGGTTAAATAGGAAGTAACTAAAAGAGGAGAAGACCTGAAATTAAGAGATATTAGAGGAGGTTTCCCCAAAAAAGATGGAATTTTAGTTGTGGCTTAAAGGAAACCATAGAGGGTGGTGGTGAAAGCATTTTAGGCAAATGGGATGGTCCAAGAAAATTCTCACAGTCAAGAGATAGAGTGTCTTATTCATGGAATAGAGAGAAGGCCAGCATCACTGGATCAAAGAATACATGTCAGAGAACGTGATGCAAGAAGACTGGGAAGGTAAGAGGGGGCTAGGTTATAAGTGATTCTGAATGCCAAGTAGAATTTTGTGTTTGATTCTGGAGATAATAGGGAGCCGCTGGAGTTTATCAAGTATGGGAGTGACATGATTGAAACTGCACTTTAGGAAAATCACTTCAGTGTCTGAAAGAACAATTCATTGGAGAGTGGGAAGAGACTTAGGGAAGGCAGACCCACAGAAAGTTATTATAGTAGGCCGGTTGTGAAATGATAAGGTCTTGCACTAAATTGGTCATGTGAGAGTACTTGAGAGATGTTACAAAGGCGAAATTGACAGACCTTAGCAATAAATCGTGTGTGTGAGGTGTGTGTGTGTGTGTGTGTGTGAGAGAGAGAGAGAGAGAGAGAGAGAGAGAGAGAGAGAGAGAGAGAGAGAGAGAGAGAGAGAGAGAGAGAGAATATAGAGTCCAGGATAACTCCTATGTTGCGAGTCAGAGGGATTGGAAGGATGATGTTGCCCTCTAAAGTAATAGGTAAATATGGACAGTACAGCTTAGGGGAGAAAACAATGAAGTCTGTTTTGGACATATTGGGTTTAAGATATCTGCCATCCAGAGATGGCAATTAGAGATGGTTTGATTGGAGGTCAGCATATTTTGGGGCAGGATAGGTAGATCTGAGAATTACTGAGATGGTTAAATGCATACCTTGTGGAAACCATTCAAACATTACAATGATTTTGCAATTTTATAGGTAAGGTAGCCTTCTACTTCCAGAGATAACAGTCCTTCCATGTCGTCTCAACATTAGTGTGTGATCTGTGCCCACGTGTTTCCGTAAGTCTTCCATAAATGATCCATGCAGTCTTAGAGGTCTTTTTTATTTTCTCCTTTTAAAACACAACAAATACTTGTTGATTTTATTTGACTTTATTTGTGGATAATATTACATCACTCAAGTTGTCCATACTTTGCTCTTGATATATGACTAGACTAACTTCTTTTCCAATCTACTGCCTTTAAAAATATCTTTTATGTCATTTCAAACATACTCTTTACGGTTTACTCATATTCCTCCAAATGCAAAGATTCTCCTTAACAGAAACATTATTCAGGAATTTGCAGATTAGTTTAATTAATAAACATACTGACTGACTGATCTGCTTTACTAATCCACCTCCATCAATCAGAATGTCTCTTGTCTCAGAGGCTGGGAAAACCAGAAATTACTTATTCAACCTTTCACCTCAAAGGTGTATGGAAACCATCTCAGTCTAATAAATGGTTAACATCATTGGCCTTTGAAACTACAGGCAGAAGGGTTTAGAATAGTTTTGACTACTAAAGGAATAATGAGAGAGGAAAGTCTGTCAATCAAGCTCTGACAAAAATATTGGACATTTAATGTCCAACATGGACATTAATGGACAAATAGATAATTAATAAATTTAAAATATGGTTTTAATACAATAAACTTTCAGGATGAATTGAAAGAATTTTTGTTCCCTTTGACAGGGCATCATTCAGTTTCAAAAGCCAAGACCTTTGCCCCTTTGCACCAAAAGGAATTTGGCTCCTATTTGTCTAAGAAAACCCTTAAACTTTTAGGTTTACCTTTTAATCTTATTCAAATGCACCTTTCCACCCTAGCCCTAAAAAGAACCTGGCTCCCCTTTGTCTAAGATTCCCAGAAAAAACCTTAAACTTTTGGATTCCTTATAAACTGCCTTTATCTCCCTTCCAAAGCAAACTTCTACCTTCCAGTTCCCTTCATTATCTATTCCCATTGTCTGTTTAATCTCTCAAACCTTCCAAATGGAATTCTCACCTAGACCCATTTCTCTACCACCCCCTCCTTCCTCTGGCCACACAAAGTTACTTTAGTATATATAAGATGGGAATGATGGGGTTGGAATCTGGGCCCCAGAAAGGAAAAACCCTAGACTTTCCCACAGGCTATAGTCCCATCAACTGGCCTTTCCTTGTGGATACACCCAATCTCCCCTCCATTGTTTTACCTCCCTATGGCCCCTGGCCATTTCCCACCCTTAATCCTAGCTAGGCTCCACAAAGTCCAGATCCCAGGAGTTCTGTTCACCCCAGTTTACTAGCCACTCCCATCCAGATCTCCTTAGGCCCTTCCTTGCATCACCCCAAACTACTTGGCCACTCCTAGATCCCTACCACAGTCTTTCTGTATATAAGATCCATCTTGTCTCTATTCAGAGGCTGAGAATTTCTCATGCCCAAAAGGCTGAGATTCTCATGACCACTCGTCCTTACAGGAGTCACCTGGCCTATATGTGATTTATCCACTCTAGCCCCCATTCAGAGGCTGAGATTTTCTCATGCCCAAAAGGCTGAGACTGTCTCATGCCCACTCGTCCCTATGAGTGTTACTGATATTTGGGTTCCTTGGGAGTCTGGCCTATATGCTTTATCTCTAATAAACTATTTCTCTGGTTGGAAGAAGATTTGAGTTGAATTCTTTCAGGCAGGGTCTGGTGCCACAATCTTGGGGTGCCTCTGTGCATCTAGGAGCACCCCAGAACCTCTAGACCTCTTCACCTTCACCCAAATAGCAGTACAAAATTGTATTTAATTATTGTGTTACAGTTTTCTTCTAATCAAGCATATCCTTGGTGATTTTATTTGCACAAGATAAATCAGAGACAAATGGAGGGAGCACTTATTGGTTTGTAGGGAAGATTCTTAATTATAAGCAAAAAATAACCTTGGATGCATGATAAAATCACCATTCTAGTCTCTCAAAGTCAGCAAGCCAATGCCAGCAAAATGAGAACTACTTTAACATAAGACATTCTAATGTCTTTTAGGCTTCCTTAGGACTGAAAAAAAAAAGGCTGATATGTTTTCCCCGCTAATTTAAGTAATTTTTGACAATATATAGCTAGGTCCATAATTCATCGAAAAGAGGTGTGGGGGGTGGGGGAAAAGATGTAAGTGGGGCTGACTCACTATCACCAAGTATAAAGTTACTCAGTCTTCTACAAAAACATGTTCTATCATATTCTGAAACTGATGTCTCTTCCACTAAGTTGGCTAGCTCCAGACTGAATCATGCTTCAAAGCCCAGGTGAGTTCCAAGGTAGGGATCAACTTGCCTTAAAACGGAGATTAGGCAGTCAATGATTATCTGTGCTAAATCTTAGACCTTTGTGAAATGTAAATGTAGCTCAAAATAAGATTTCCTCCAAATCACTGGATTGTAGGAGATGAAAAATGAAATAAAGAGAAAAGTCATAGCTCTTTTTGTGAACACACATATTTTCTTTCCATGGTAAACTGATATTTATACAGTTATGGTTACAGCCTTCCTATTGAGATGTAGTATTACTAACAAAAAGTCATAATATAAAACGTATTGTTTGACTACAATTTTTTTTTGTGAGGCAATTGGGGTTAAGTGACTTGCCCAAGGTCACATAGCTAGTAAATGTCAAGTATCTGGTCTGAGACCAGGTTTGAATTCAGGGCCTCCTGACTCCAGGGCTGGTGCTCTATCCACTGCACCACCTAGCTGCCCCCCACTTTTTGTCTTCAAATCTGTCCTCAAATGTGTCATATTTAGAGCTATTGCATCAAACGCTGTTTGACAGTCGTTTGGACAACCACTTTGCTTTCACTGTAAAAAATAAACCAATCTTATATTTAAATTGGGTACACCAGATGACACATGGCAATTTGGCTACAGCATCATTAACACAAAGGTGAGTGGTTAGCATATGCAAAGGTACCCTTTCCCAGGTATATAAGTCATATACATGCCAGAGGAAAGTGAGAAAGCAAGAAGGAAGGAAAGCAAGAAAGCAAGAAAGCAAGAAAGCAAGAAAGCAAGAAAGAAAGACAAAAAGCCACAGGAAAAATCTATTTAAAAATGGTGACCAAAATGTCTTGAAAAATAGTAAGGAAAATATGTGGAGAAAAAGGCAAATGGTCTTCATTCTTCCTTAGGCATTACTGGAAAGAAGCCACGTGACAAATTCCTCAGGTGGCTTTGTGACTTATGCTGTAAAAATGGGTAGTTGGGGAATGTGAATAAAGGGCAGAACAGGAGAACAAAAGGAATGCTGTGAACAAAATGTGCCAGTTGGATACAAAAGTAAATTGGGTGAACTTAATATAGAGACTACATCTTGTTTATTTTTGTATCTTCCTTAGAACTTAACAGAGAATATACTGCATGTAGAAGGTAGTTTATAAATGTTAAATGAATGACTACATGAATGAATACTAAAACCTTATGGTTAAGTTGGATTCAGTTGATCAGTAGAGAATCAAAGGGACCTTATAAGTACCAGAAGTCAAGATAAGCAGAGGAGTCATGACCCAAGTGAGAAGTTGGGTACCAGGGCACACCTAAGTCTTGGGAAGGTGGACAGATTGGAAACCAGATAGTGAAGAGAAGCACAAAGTAAAGGAGATGAGAAAACCTGAGGTAATTTTCCCCCTTAAATGCTTTAAACTGGGTTAGGAATCAATTATAGGTTGTGGTGGTCTCAAGGGCCATGAGGTAGACAAAACTAAATAACAAGAGGGAGATTGTAATTGAGTTAATGTGGCCAGAATGTGAAGTTTGGGCTCAGAATCAAGGGTAAACTATTTCTTCCATGGATATTTCCTCTTCTCTGTTGAACACACATACACACACATACACACACACACACATACACACACAATATAGAAAGATAGATAGCAACTAACTTTTGGCTCTACAAAATCAAATCTTCTTTTATCAATCCTCCTTTCTCATTGAAATGGATTCTGCCAGTATCATAATCCCAAGAAATCTCATCACCCTGTGAGATTGTAGCAGCTTTGGTGCTCA
Organism: Vombatus ursinus; assembly: GCF_900497805.2. Classification (NCBI taxonomy): domain Eukaryota; kingdom Metazoa; phylum Chordata; class Mammalia; order Diprotodontia; family Vombatidae; genus Vombatus; species Vombatus ursinus. The sequence goes on from NW_020954617.1 coordinate 2,653,374, forward strand.
TACTGCATCAGTACCATCAAGATTCTTTATCCTTCTGATTGGAGGACTGGGGAACAGAACAAAGAATCTTCCAAGCCTCCATTAAAAGAGGGCTCCTAGGCCACACAAGTCTTTATTTTCCACCAGCTTCACTTTTTGTCCTGCCTTCCAACCTGCTTCTGGGGCCATGGACCTTCTCTCCCCCACTGCTTTTAATCTTCCTTTTATATGTTGATTTCCCCTAGTAGATTGTAAGAGAAGGGATTATCTTTCTTTTTCTCATTTTATTCCCTCCCACCCACCAAGCATTTAGCAGAATACCTGGCACCAGTAGGTGTGATTGATTGACTGACTACTGACTGACTAAACCCAGTTCAAATAGGGGATGAGTATATAGCCTTGGAGTCAGTCTGTGATCAGAGAGCTGCCACTGACTATCTGTGTAACCTCAGGAAAGTCACTGAATATCTCAAGGCTTTAATTCCTTTAACTGTACAATGAAGGGATTGGGCTAAAGGTTCTTTCCCATTACATATTATGATTTCAAACTAAAAAAGAGAATCAGGATCATGAGGGAGGGGACGGATTATAATTTGAATCAGACATCAACATACATCCAAAAGTAAAAGGACATAAATCCAAACTCCACCACAAAACAGAGCAAGAAGCTAGAATAATACAATAAGATCCAGGTTAAGAGAGCTGAAGATTTAATGTATGTGGTTCTTGTGCTTAGCTACCTAGTTGGCAGAGTGAATGGAAAACTGGACCAAGGGTCAGGTAGACCTTGGTTCAGATCTGTCATCAGAAACTTATTAGCTGTGTAACCCTGGGCAAATAAGTCACTTAATCTGTCTGCCTCAGTTTCCTCATCTGTAAAATAAGAATAATAATAGCATATACTCTTCAAAGTTATTGTGAAGATAAAATGTGATATTTGTATAGTAATTTGCAAACCTTGAAGTGCTAAGTAAATTCTAGCTATGATTATTGTTTTTAGGGGTACTAGTTTGTGTTACAGACCAGTGGAGTCAAGCTCAAGAAGAAACAGGTCCACTAAACTATAGATCAGGATCCTGTGGGTGATAGATTGACTTAGAAAACTACATATTAGCATTATATATGTCTTATAGTGTATTTATTTTGCTAAATATTTCTCATATACATTTTAATTCAGTTTGATTTGCATTGGGGAGAATTGGGGACCAAATGCATCCTGCAGATGGTTTGTTTGACACCTCTATGCTATAATTCATAGATTCATAGGCTCCAAATTAGAAGCAATCCCAGAGGCTATCAAGTGCAATGCATTCATATATGAAATAAGTAAAAAAGACTGAAACATTGATTTCCCCAATATGGACTTTAATCCTGTTCCTCTTACTCTGAATCCATTTAGTTTTCAATTTCACCATGGAAGATACAGATCTTTGGGTGGAACAAAAGGAAAAATTCAAGTCAATAAACACACATAAAGCACCTACTGTGTATAGAGCATCATGCCATAAAATCTATATATGACAGTTTCTGTACTCAGGTAGGTTACAGTTTGTTTGTTTGTTTGTTTTTGGCAATTGGGGTTAAGTGACTTGCCCAGGGTCACACAGCTAGAAAGTGTCAAGTGTTTGGTCTGAGGCCAGATTTGAACTCAGGTCCTCTGGACTTCAGGGTCAGTGCTCTATCCACAGGTTACAGTTTTTAAACCTTAAAATGTGCTATACAAATACTAGGTACTATTTTTAAAATACATTTTAAAAGGCAGAGTCAAGATGGTGGAGTCAATGTATGGATTTATATGAGCTCTCCCAAATTCACCTTCAAACAAATTCTAGAATGGCAAGTAGTATATGTACATGGATACATTTCAAATGACACAGAAACATTTTAATAAATAAGTATTAAGGAGAAGAAAGTCTCTCATTTCCTCCTCTCTAAGTGCATTGTAGAAAACATAGGACAAAGTGACACACCCCCAGCACAGGACACAAGGAGCTACATCATCTTTGAAGGATACGTATTTCAGTTGGGGCACAAAAAGTGGAGGAGGGAGAAGGACAGAAGGAGGCAGAACTAAAGGAAATATTTCCTACTACTTAGAGCCTGATTAACAAATGTTTGATGAAGTGAATCAAAATCACCATCTCGACCTTCATTTAGACTCCTAGATTTTTTAAATTATTTTAATACCTGACTCACACTCTTCTTTATCCATTACACCACCACTATCCTTAATAAATTTAATATCCTTGTTGACAAACCATTGCAACCCTCAGCATCAATATTGTTTGATATTGGAGGGACAGAACCAAGATGGCAAATTAGGGGCAAATGCCCAGCTAAATTCTCTCAACATTCCTCTCCAAACAACTTTTAAAAATGCCTCAAATCAAATTTTAAAGCATCAATACATAGTAGCAATAAATAACTATAATAATCTGGTGTTTGATAAATATGAAGGCCCAAGCTTTTGGAACAAGAAGTCATTATTTGTCAAACACTGCTGAGAAAATTAGAAAGGAGTTCAACAGAAAATAAGTATAGAACAAGCCTGCACAACATCACAGGCCACTTATGCTTGCAGCCCACCAAAGAATTTAGGGCAGCTGGTGAAAATGCAAATCTTTCAGCAAAACTGACTATGTGAAGTTCCCTTACGTCAGGTCTGCAAAATATAGGTTTTGTTTTTTTTGGCCTCTGCCAAAGGATTTCAGGCACCCTGCAAAAAATGTAGAGAATGTAATACAGGCCTGCACAACATCCAGCCTGGAAGCCATTTTGCCTGGCCGCAAGTGGCCTATAGGCCATATGTAGTGCAGTCCTGGTAAAGAGCAAGATTTCACACCACATACCAAGATAAGGTCAAAATGGGTACATGATTTAAGCATAAAGAATGGTACCATAAGCAGACCACAGAAGCATAGAATAGTTTACCTGTCAGATATATGAATGAGGGAAAAATTTATGACCAAACAAGAGATAGAGAACATTATGGAATGGAAAATGAATAATTTTGATTACATTAAATTAAAAAAAAGTATTTTTGCGAATAAAATCAATGCAGCCAAGATTAGAAGGAAAGCAAAAAAATGGGGGGGGTAGTGTTTACAGGAAGTATTGGTGATAAAGTCTTCATTTCTCAAATATATAGAGAACTGAATCAAATCTATAAGAATACAAGTCATTCCCTGATTGATAATTGACCAAAGGATATGAAAAGGGAGTTTTTGGAAGAAATGAAAGCCATCTATAGTCATAAAATGCTGTAGATCACTACAGATTAGAGAAATGCAGATTAAAATAACTCTACAGTACCACCTCAGACCTATCAGATGGTTAATATGATAGAAAAGGAAAATAATGGATGTTGGAGGATGTGGGAAAATTGGGATAATAATGCATAGTTGGTGGAGTTGTGAAGCGATTCAACCATCTTGGAGAGCAATCTGGATCTATGCCCAAAGGGTTGTAAAACTGTGCATAACCTTTGACCCAGCAAGACAACTACTATGTCTGTATCCCAAAGATATTTTATAAAAAAGAGAAAAGGACCTATATGTACAAAAATATTCATAGCAGCTCTTTCAGTGGCAGCATAGATTGGAAATTGAGGGGATGCCCATCAAAATGGGGATAGCTGAACAAGTTGTGGTATATGTTTGTGATGGAATACTATTGTGTTATAAGAAATGATGAGCAGGATGTTTTCAGAAAAATCTGGAAAGACTTACATGAACTGACACAAATTAAAGTGAGCAGAATAAGGAAATCATTGTACACAGTAATAGCAACATTATACAATGATCAACTGTGAATGACTTGGCTATTCTTAGTAATACAATAATCTAAGACAATTTCGAAGGACTCATGAAAAAAAAAAAAAGAAAATCTAATCACCACCAGAGAAAGTACTAATGGAGTCTGAATGCACATCAAACTTCTTTAATAGATAGATAAATAGATAGATAGATAGATAGATAGATAGATAGATAGATAGATAGTCTGTGTTTTCTTTCACAACGTGACCAATATGTAAACATTTTGTAGGATTGCACATGCATAACCTACATCAAATTGCTTGCCTTCTCAATGAGATGGGAGAGGAAGGATGGTGGGAGAGAATTTGGAACTCACTTTTTTAAAGTAACACTAATATTTTTATATTTAATTGGAAAATATATTTTAAAATTAAATATATTATTATTTGTTTCATTAAATATTTTTCAATTATATATTTTCAATTATCATTTCTCTTCTACCCTTTTGGTTCCTCACTACTCTTTGAGAAGACAAGAAACGCAATAATGATTATACATTTGAAATTATATAAAACATATAGCCATGTTGCAAAAGAAAACACAGAGATAAGAAAAATAAAGAGTGCTTTTTTTTAAAATTATGCTTCAATTAACACTCAGAGTTCATCAGTTTGTTCTCTGATGGTGGATGGTTTTTTCATCATAGATCCTTTGGAGCTACCTTGGATCATTGTCTTTATCAAAGTAGCTAAATCCTTCACAATTGAGGATCCATTGTCTGTTCCAAAATCTTTTTTCACAGATTTTGGAAGATTACTTTGTCTATAACTCTATTATGTAGCTGAATTGTTAAATCATTGAGTTCAAATGCCATTTTCCTACTGGACAATCTTTAGGAAAAGAAAATCTAAATTTCCCCTAAGTATCACTTGTCAGTATTGTGCTTTTTCTGATAATCAAGAAGTTGGTTTTTTCTCCTATTTTCAATGGAATCTCTCACACTTTACTACTGAAATAATTTCATTTCATTTAGTCCCCAATGAACATAGAAAAAAAAAAACAATCAGTATTTGCCTTATGAAAATCCTTTTCTGGTTTGAAGATTTCAGAAAATTTGAAATCAGAAATAAAGATACTGTTTGATATTAATTCTAGGCTAAACAATAACAATTCCTGGAAACTTACCTCAACTGACCTACTCATTTATTTGGTTGTTGAAATTATTCACATTTCATTATTGTTAGCATGTTTATCAGTCTATTTTGTTCATCCATCCATTCATTCATTTATTCATTCATCAATTCATCGAGCAAATATTCATCAAGCACCAAGGAAGTGCAAAGTACTCTGCTAGCCACTTTAATTATTGTGATCACATTATTGTTGCTATTCTCCAAGAAAATACTAAATTCTCCACATCTTTAGTAGTGTGAAGACTAACAGTGAGCACAATATTCTAATCATGGTAAAACTAGTGTAGTGTAGAAAAAGACTATTTACTGGTATCTGGATTCATGCTATGCTTTTTATTTATTTATTTATTTTTTTACTATTTCATATTGACTTTTTTTACACTCACAGAATACTAACTCTTTGCGGTGCCAGCCCATTCATTACCTGTTTAGAGTTTAAAAAGAAAAAAGAATGGCTTTATATGTGTTGAAAAAATTAAGCTTTACCAATACAAGATGACAGATTTGTTACCAGGTTCAAATTCACCTGAAAAGGATCTCAGTATTTTAATGGCAGTGTCATCATTGTGTCAACAGTGTGATATAGAATCTAAGAATGCTAATGTGATTGTAGGCAGTATTAAGTTGAGATACAGGAATAAATAAGCTGTGACTCCTCTGTAGTGTGACTTATTTGGTCAGCATAGATAGTATTATGTTCAGTTTTGTGTGGCAGAGGTATATCTAGTGGCACAGTGAAGCAGTGGCTAGAGCTCTGGGTCTGGAGTCAGGAAGACCTAAATTCTAAACTAAACTCAGACACTTGCTAGCTGTGGGATTATACCAAGCCACTTAAACTTTATTTGCCTCAGTTCCCTCAACCATTAAATGATGATAATAATAGCACCTATTTCCTAGAGTAATTGTGAAGATCAAATTAAAAGATAAGTACTTAGCATAGTACCTAGCAAATAGTAGGCCCATATAAATGCTTTTTTCCCTTCTCTTCTTCTTCCCCTTCCCCTGCCCAACTGCGCATCAAATTTAGGAAGGATATTGATAGTTTACAGAGCATCCAGAGGAAGGCAAGTAGCATAGGTTAAGGGCTTAAAATTCATGTCATATAATGATTTTTTGAAGGAATTAGGAATGCTTTGCTTGGAAAAGTTTGTCTTGGTTGGGGGGAGGAGGGGTGATGATATAATAGCTGTCCTCCATTTTGTGAAAGGCTGTCATAAGGAAGAAGAATTAGCTTTGGTCTACTTGATCCCAAATGGAAGGAGATTAAAAAGTAGAGGATGAAAATAAGCACAATTAGTTTTATAGAAAGAAGAAAACTTAATAAGTATTAGACTTATCCAAAATTGTTAGGTAATGCCTGTGGACATAGTAGATTTCTATTCAACAGAGGTTTTCAAGCAAACGGTGGATAACCATTTAATGAGTATATTGTAGAGGAAGTCCTTTTTCAGGTACCATTTGGACTAAGTGATGGTGTTCCCTTATCTTCTTGGAGGGGGAAAGGAAAGCAAGAAAGGAGTCATTGAGTCCTACTGGGGGATTATATAAAATATTTCCTTTTTTTTTTCTGTTGAAGCTACCTTCTAAGAGGGAATGTACTCCCTAGGAGTAGGTCCTAAGACAAGAATCAGTCATATCAGACCATGGAAGATTGGTAGTAAAAAGGAAGAGTTAAGAAGAAAAAGTATATATTCATTATCTGCAGGCTGATTGTTTTAATTTTTTTTTATCTATACAACAAGCTGGGAAAAAGTTGAGAGATAGCTTGGTATAGTGGCTAGGGCACTGCTCTTGGTATCAGGAAGACCTGGGTTCAAATCCTGTCCCAGAAACTTGTGGGCTGTGGGTTTCCGGACAAGTATCTTGCCTTCTATGTGCCTCAGATTCCATATTTGTAAAATCAGGGGGTTGGATTCCATGGTTCCTAAGACTTTACTAGCTCTAAATTTAAGAGTTTGTAAAGATATTTCTGGAAATACAAATCTGGTAGAAAGGCCACCTCAGTATGCAAATTTAAACAGGAAGGTGAGCAACTATTTGGAATGTAATATCATGCTGGTGGCAGCATGGGGGCCTGAGGTTTAGGGGAACACATCATGAGGATCTCTAGATAAAGACCTAGTTGTTAGCCTAGGACAGCAGGAGGCAGAAGTCAATTTCATTGATCAAAAGATAATCAGTCAGATTCCAGGAAGGTTGATATAACTAGAGAAGAAAACTAGCAGGGGCAGCCAGGTGGCACAGTGGACAGAGCACTAGCCCTGGATTCAAGAGGACCTGAGTTCAAATTTGGCCTCAGACACATAACACTTACTAGCTGAGTGACCCTGGGCAAGTCACTTAACCCCATTGCCTAGCCAAAAAAAAAAAAAAAAAAAAGAAAACAAGCAAAAAAAAAAGATGCTTTAGTGATAGAGGAAACTTTATATTCCTCTAGTTCCACCTTTTACATAGAAGGAAACTGAAGCCCAGAGATCTATAGTGTCTCGAGATGTTACATGGCATAGTGAGCTGAGTGCTAAATTCGGAACCCCATTTCTGATATCTACCATGTGACCAGGAACAAGTTACTTAAGCTCTCTGAGCTTCAATTACTTTATCTGAAGAATTAGAATAATTTCTCTAACACCTGGTTCATAGGGTTGTTATGAGACCAAAATTGGGTATTTTTGGTGTAACAGATTTACTATACTATAGAAAGAGGATTATATTAAATGCTTTATATACTTTAATATGCTTTATAAGTGTTGCTCATTGTTACCATCTAAAGACACATATGAATTTAATGGTAAATAGCACAGCCAGAATTCAAACTCAAATCTTCTGAATTAAAAACCAATGCTCCTTCCCAACAATTTTTCTCCCACTTATCTATCACCTATTAGAATTAAGGTCATTTAGACACAAAACAGAGCAAATCGGAATAAGTGCATGAAGGATCATGATTAACAGATATAATCCTCTATAACTTTTTTAAACTTTACTCTTCAATTTGCTTTTGTTATTTCCTTGTGTATTTTTCTCTGATACAGATATAAGATGGGCACACATGTCTATACAGCAGCAGAACCCTTAATACACTTAATAGAAAGGTTGTGTGATATTTTCATGGTCAAAGAAAAGGAAAAGTCTATGATATCCCTGATACAATCTATTCTAGGTGTGGAGATGACTCAGTCTCTAGAAGGAGAGATAATGGCAGGGAGGAACAAGTAGGGACAATCGCCAAAATAGATACTGGGGTTTGAAAGTGATAGAAAGAGTACATCAGAGTAGGCCTGTGACATGATGCCTATGGGTCTGTTTCTAGAGCCACATTGAAGTCAATTGTGAGCTCTTTATCTCTTTTTTTTCACTTATGCCTAACTAGTCTTTCATCATTTGCTGCTGTTCATCCTTCATTCTCAAAGAGGACCACTGACATCAGGAGGGTAATATCTTGACTTGCAAGTGGATTGGATTTAAGTGAGGCAGAGCTATGCACAGTCATCAGTCTTACTCTCCTTACATAATTTAATCTTTTCTTGGTAATTGTGTCAGTTACCATTCATGTGATTCTGTTATTTCCAGAGATTGCAAGCTAAATCATTTGCTCATCTCTGGTGTTTTGCTTTTGTTTTTCAGGACTAACTCAATTGCATCTTTTCTTGTTGAATACCTTTTTTTCATTGATCAGATTAGTAAGATATATTATTTATGGTTATATATTGAACTTTGTTTTTTAGAATATATTAATCTATTCTCTTTTTCAATTTGCTATTGTTGTGGCATAATCCTGTGCTGAGTTGTCTTCCCTTTATGTGTCATATTTTTCTTAAGGAAAAATGCAGATATTTATTTCATTAATATTTTCTAGACAGAAATCTGAAACCTTTTCTCAATAGACAGTTTCCAAATTTTTTTACCATTACCTCCAGCAGAGCTAACTAAAACTTTGTCTGGGGAAAACTTAGTTGTTGGTACTAGAAAGAAGTGATGCAAATGTACTATAATCAGGAGAAGGGAAGGAAGTAGAAGATAGTCTAGGGAGATGGGTAGGACCATCAACCTCTCCCTCATTGGGTCAAATTTTTAATAGCTGACATATCTGCATATGGGGGACAGAAGATATTCTTAGAGCAAGAAAGATATAGATCAAGAACCTCTTCTAAAATTGGGAAAATCACTTAACCTCCCAGTGCCCTAGACATCCCTCAATGACTATGAGTTGCAAAACAAGTGGGAATATTCTTCGGAAGACAGTGTTTCTTCATCATGTATTACTCTACTTCAGAAAAGTACAATTTCAATTCACAAACTAATCCTATCCTATATTCCTGTAGCACTTTCAAATTTACAAAATACTTTCCTCAAAAAATAAAAAAAAACAACAATAACAACATACACTAAGTACTGGGAAATGACAAGACAAGAAGAGCATTAATAAAACATAAAATACACAAAATTATTAGTGACTCATTTACAAATGAGAAGACAGTCAAGGAAGTTAAGCTATTTCTTTTAGCAGTAGAGTGGAAAATGGAAATTAACTCATCTCTGCTAACTCTAACACCAATGTTCTTTCTCATACACCACATTACTTGCTTGATTTATTTCCCACTGTTAGAGACCAACTAGGTGGTACAGTAGATAGAATCCTGAACCTAGTGTCAGGAAAAGCTGAATTAAAATTTGTTTTCACTTTTTTTTGTTTTTTTTTTAACTTTATTTTAGTGTATGGTGTGAGATTTTAGTCTACACCTACTTTCTACCATACTGTTTTCCAGTTTTCCCAGCAATTTTTGTCAGAGTGAGTACTTATCCCAGAAGCTAGAGTCTTTGGATTTATCAAATAGTAGATTACTATAGTCATTGACTACTGTGTCTTGTGTACCTAACCTATTCCACTGATCCACCATTCTATTTCTTAGCCAGTACTAAGTAGTTTTGATGATTGCTACTTTATAATACAATCTAAGATCTGGAATGGCTAGGCCACCTTCCCCTGCATTTTTTTTTATTAGTTCCCTTGATATTCTGGACCTTTGGTTATTCCAAATGAATCTTGTTATTATTTTTTCTAGTTCTGTAAAATAATTTTTTGGTAGTTTGATTGGTATAGCACTGAATAAGTAAATTAGTTTAGGTAGAATTGTCATTTTTATTATATTAGCTGGGTTTTTTTGAATTTTTTAGATCTGACTTTATTTGTGTAGAAAGTGTTCTGTAATTGTACTCATATAGTTCCTGGATTTGTTTCGGTAGGTAGACTCCTAAATATTTTGTAATGTCTACAGTAAGTTTAAATGGACTTTCTCTTTCTATCTCTTGTTGTTGGGCTTTTGTTGGTAATATATAGAAATGCCAATGGTTTATGTGGGTTTATTTTATAGCCTGAAACTTTGCTAAAGTTGTTTATTATTTCAAGTAGTTTTTACTTAATTTTCTAGGATTCTCTAAGTACATCATCATATCATCTGCAAAGAGTGATAACTTTGTTTCTTCTTTGCCTATTCTAATACCTTCAATTTCTTTTTCTTCTCTTATTGCTAAAACTAAACATTTCCAAATTTGCTACCTTTTTTCTTCTGTCTTATTTTGTTTCCTCTTTCTGATGGTTCCTCCTATTGGTTCTCATTCTTCCTTACAACATCACTAATGTTAAAATATGTTTAATAGGAATGTATATGTATACCCCATATCAGATTGCAAGCCATCTTGGGGAGGGAGGGGGGAGGGAGAGGGAGAAAAATTTAAAATTCAAAAGGCTATGGAAGTGATTGTTGATAAATCAAAATAAATTAAAAAAAGAACTGATCACTAAAAAAAATCTGGCCTCAGACTCTTACTAGCAAGGTGAGTAGAAGTTAATGGGAAAATGATCCTCCAAATGCAATCTTTACTGAAGTTGAGGCTTCAGTAAGCCTCAACTTAAGGTTATTATTATTATTAAGGTTAATACTGAACAAAAGGATTAATGTTAACAAGTTCCATTCTACATTATCCAAAACCTATTTTTTTTTTTTGTGGAGGAAAAAAAAAAGAGAGCAAGAAATAAAGGGGAACCTTGTAGGGAAAAATAACTCTCAAAAGACAATATTTGGGTGAGTTAAGTTAAATGAATCGATCAATCCTATAAAATGAAACTCTCTCTCTCTCTCTCTCTCTCTCTCTCTCTCTCTCTCTTTCTCCCTCTCTCCCTCCCTCTTTCCCTCCTTCCCTTTCTTCATTGTGAGGGGGAAAAACTATTTAGGTTTTTAGGAGACATATATTTGGAAAACAGATGTTTCTGTCTCTTCTAAAAGGTAATTTAAATTTCTATTCTATTCTGATCTTTGGGATAATGAGTTTCCTATAAAATACATAGAACATTCTTGGGATAGTGCTGGAATTTAGAATGAAAAAGACCATTAGTACTCATCTAATCTTATATTTTGATTTTATAGATGAGACCAGAGTCCCCCAAACTTCAAGTGACTTGCCTGAGGTCACATAGTAAAGGGTTCAGTTGAAACCATAATCAAAGTTTTCTGACCTTCAATCCCATCTAAATTTCTGCTGTCCAACTCTGAGCAGTTTTAATATCCCTATAAATTATTATTTTCTGAGTGGTTATTTCTTTTTACTATGTTTTAAACTGACTTTTCAAAAAGCAGCATGCTACAAGGAAACAGTACTGGATTTGGAGTCATTTGGTGATAGCCTAGGTTCAAATTCTCACTCTCCTTCTTCCTACCTATATGACCTTGGGTGAGTCACTGGACTTCAGTTTCCACATTTACAAAATGAGAGGGTTTGGACCAAGAGATCTATGAGGTCCTTACCAGCACTTAAATTTATGATTCTAAGAGAAATTCATGATGAAAAATTCACAATTTACATATTTTTTGCTAGTTTCTAGCTATATGGCAATAATTTGTTTTCTCATGAACTTTTTGTTAATCAATGATAAATATTCCTTAACCATACATTTTGTTCATTTTTCATGCAGATACATGTCCACGCTTTCCACATAGTAATGTTTTCTAGAATAAAGTAAAGTAATAAGATAATAAGATAAAGACTATTTTGACAAGTCATCAATATGTAAACAACAACAAATTAGGACTATGACAATGCTTTTGTAAGTGGGAACCAACTATAATCTAAACAATTCAAGTCGATCATCCTACCACAACTGCCATTGTGACTACTTCAATAAATTCAAAAAATCATCACCGGGAGTCAAACTATGTAGAGTACATCAACTGCCTTTTGTGGAAGAGGCTGGGGACCGTCCTTCTAGGAGAATTATAGTGACATTTAATAAAAGTGCCTTAGAGAGAATTTGTAGCAAATGTAGACATTCTATAACTGATTACAGTTTCTTATCCATGAAGGGGACAGCAACCTTTTTTATTTATTTATGTTATTGTTGTTCAGTCACTTCAGTCATATCTGATTGTTCATGACCCTATTTGGGGATTTTCTTGCAAAGATACTGGGGGGGGGTTGCCATTTCTTACTCTTAGCTCATTTTATAGATGAGGAAATTGAGGCAAACAGAGTTAGGTGACTTGCCCAGGGTCACACAGCTATTAAGGGTCTGAAGCTGGATTTGGACTCAGAGAAGACGAGTCTTCCTGACTCTGAACTCAGCACTCTATCCACTGTGCCACCAAGCTGCCCTTTGATTGATTAGCAGACCTGAATTAGAAAATATCTATGCATTCCCCATAGTCTCCCAAAGGTACTTTTATTATGTCATCACATCATCATGACAGTAATGGAAGGTCTCCAGCCTTTTTCTTATGAGAATTTGCATCAGTCAAGTACACAGATGCCCTGTGAGAATGTGTCAGTTTCCTATTTCCATAACATAGTTAAATAAGAATAAATTCTCTTTATAGAAAGTCAAAAGATTTTATTTCACCATTAGTGGATTGTAGCCTCTAGCATATCAGGTAGCAAAGCCTTTATGCCAGATTTTAAAAAATATAATTGATTAGAGCAATTTGGATATCTTAGTTGAGGTTCATATTTTCCCTCTAAATGTTTTGAACATATTAATAAATCACAAAGTCACTGACTCTCCCTCCCCTGCATTTCTATTGTGGAGATAAAAATTATATTGAACTGGCCTGACATAAAACAAGATATCAGAGCTCCCTTATCTGCCATAACACAAGCCTGATCTTAGGGAAAGGAATCAACACAAATAGGTACCATCAAGGACACAGTGCTTACTGATCCTGTGACCTAGATTCATAGCCTGTTCCCTTTGGGAGCATTTCATATGCCTGAAGCTTTGGACTAACCACCTAAAACACAAGATTTCGCTGAGGGGTATGTGTTTCAGAACACATTTCCCTGGAAATTTCCCTAGAGGCAAAGAAACCAAGCAGAGCCCTAAAGAAATAAAAAAGGAAAAGATGCTTGTTAAATCTGTAGAGCTTGAGGCTTCTCCAAAGAAAGGCATGAAGCACCTACTGACTCTGTTCCCACTTTAAAACACTCCCTCACTCTTCAATAGCAGCAGAGCTATTGTTTCCTTAAAGATCTAAAGATATAGATATAATGATTAATAGGTCCTTGTGGATGAAATATGAAATCTGATTAGAATCATTCAAACAAAGCATAAAGACTTAAGTTGTTCTACGTAGCTGTTACCACCTTGGAGTTTCCACTGCCTTCACACTTTGCCTCCCCACCAGATGTGATCAACACAAAGCAACCAGGCATAACAACCACACACACATGTATATACAAAATTAATAAGTTGCTATTTTTATAGCTTTTAAGGTTTACAAAGAACTTAAGTTATGATCAGTCATTGTATTCATCATAGTTGTATATTCTTCCAAAGTTACTTTCCTTTACATTATTGTGACCATTGTACACATTATACTGAGTTCTGCTCATTTCATTCTGCATCAGGTCATAAAGGTCTTCCAGGCTTCTCATCTTCAGTTTTGCCATTTGCTGTGACATTGTGACACAATGACATTCATCATATTAATACATGTCATCTGTTCAACCAATCATCAATTCATCTCCCTCACTTTACCTATAAGGATAGAGGCCCCAAAAGGTAAAAAGTGAAGAGACTTTCTTACAGGCATGCAGCAGTACTGTGTTGTGCAAAGCTGTCAGTCAAACCAAGGTTCTTTCATAACCTAATCAAGAGCTCTTTCTGTTTCACAGAATTTTTAATGTCATAAAAGATTTGAAAAAAGGCTTTCTGACTCTATATCTAGACTATACTGCTAGACTATATCAATAATGGATAGAGTTTAGAGCACACTGATAATGAAGAGATAACTTTATTTAACTATGTTTAACTAATTTTAATGAAAAACAGGCAAAGTTATCCTATAAACAGCCATGCTTATAAAAACATGAGAACTTTATGTGTGAACTTACTTGTTCTGCATTAAAGATTCATTTAAAAATCATTCATAAGGAAATGAGCCTATATGAGAGAAGAGGTGTCTTTTAGAAAGTTTGTGACTGAGGAAAGTGTAATATTTACTTTGTTTCAATCAACAACGACAACAAAAAGAAAACATGTAGATGAAATGTCTCTGGTGGTAGAAAAAATACTTGTTTACAAATGAATAGATCTTAGATTTGTACTGGCTAAAAGCATTTTCTAATTTATAGGCATAGTTCTCCCATGCCTATATTCAAGGTATTCTATAGATCCACATTCACTAAAACCTTCCCTAAAGGGATCCCATTGATCGAAGGCGTTCATCTTTAATAGTCAACCAGATGCACAGTTAGTTCAAAGCAAAGGCATTTTAAAGGAATTGCATGTTGAGGAAAGGATCAATAGAACATTTCTGTCCCCATAAACCTGGAGGAAACCTTATATGTATCATTATGGGGAAGAGCAGACACAAAAAGGGAACACACATGAACAGGAATATCTGTAGGAGACATGTAGGGAACACATAAGGAATTCACGTGACCACAATACATTCATGGAGGAAAGACTCACCACTCAGATACTGCAGAGCCACTGATGTCTTTGAGTGATGATCTTCTGCTCCTTTTAGTTTTGCTTCTTGATCTCTGGTAGACACTGCCTAGCTGGGTTCATAGTCTTTGCCAAATATTGCGCTTTTGGAGATCTGGTCTCCAAAGGACATAATTTCAGTTGTTCAGCTGCAACCAGCTTGGATTTGGAATAGCTCTCTGCTTCAACCTTTTGGCTTCAGCTAAAGTCATTGACTATAAGGATTTCTCTTTCTCAGGGATAGAGTGAACTCTGCCATGACCTTTTAGTTCAAAGACAAAGGATTTTTTAAAGTGCTTTTTTGTAGAGAAATCTTTGCCTTAGTCATAAGGCAAGCAATACCTAAGTGGAAAGGAGATGAATTGTTGAGGCCCTTTTACTCCCTTTATTCCTATTTGGCCTAAAACTTCCTTAGGCTAGAAGGCTATGATATGCCAAAAGGAGATTTTCCTCCAAGCACCAAGATCTTGAGGATATAAAATAATTTTTACCTACCTAGTTAATACTCTCAGGTTTAATCTTCCTTCAGACTGATTTTAGTGCTTTCTGGTTTTCAGCTTCTATGAGACAGCCTTACTTAATGGTGAGCATTTTATACACATACCAATTTTAATTTCCAAAAACTAACCTAAACTTATTTATCAAGATAAGAGTTCCTTGCCTAATAATTATCAAATAACTCTTTAGTTCAATGTTCCCCAGTTTTTCAACTACCCACCCTTTTCCTACTCCCTGATAAATGAGCATGAGGGTAAAAAGAACAGAGATAAAGCTCAATCCATCATACAAGGTCATTGTCATTCCTCCCTGCACAGTCACATTATTAGACTCTTTTAAAGAAATACAGCCAGCCAAAATCTAAGAGACTCTTGAGGTTCACCTTGCAGAATAAAACCCCCCTAAATTTATTTTGTTCTATTTCCTTTTAGTACTAGGTGCCCAAGGTTAGCATTTGTGCAATTATAGATTGATAAAGCTGGAGGAACTGAAAAAAATCATGTAGTTTAAAAAGCTTTACCAAATAGGTAAAATAAATCAGTGAAATAACGTTAAAATGAACATGTGATTTAAGATCTACTTTAACTCTCTCATTTTTTGAAATAAAGAAACTGAGGTCTGGAAAACTCGAATGACTTACCTAGGGCCACAACACTTTGGGGGCAGTCATGATTTGACTATGGATCTCCTGACTCATAGGACAGTATTCTTCCCACTATACCATATTATTATTTTTTTTTTGTAATTTCCTACACCACAGCAATATCCCAAACCAAGCACATCCTATCTGAGAGATTGTCTATGAAAGTTTTCCCCCCAATTTTCTGCATTCCTTCTATTCTTTGTTACACAGGTTTTATTTACACAAAAAAAATTTAATTTAAAATAATTGAAATTTTCCTTTTTACATTTCAACAATGTTCTCACCTTATAATATAGTTTAAGGTCTGATACTGCTGAATCTATTTTCTTTACATCTTCTTTCCCTGGTTTCTCTGAAGCTGTTGACCTTTTCTTCAAAATGATCTTTGTTATTTTGTTTCTAACTCAGTAAAATTTTTTTTTAGTAATTTAATTGAGATGACATTGAATAAATAGACTAGTTAGGTGAAATGGTCATTTTCAAAATTATATTGGCTTTACTTACCCATGAAAAATAAATATTCAATTATTTAGATCTGAGGTTATTTGTATAAAAAGTGGATTATATTTATGTTCATGTAGTTCCTGCATCTGTTTTGGCAGGTATGTGATGAGGTATTTTATAGTCTCAGTATTTTAAATGATCTAAAATAATATTGAATAATGTTGCTGACACATAGAAATAATATTGAATAATATTGGTGATACATAGTATAGTTTCTCTATTTTTCACCTTTGATTAAATCTAGTTTAACTTTAACTTTGTCTGAGATCATGATTACTATCCCTGCTTTTTTTTACATACTAAATTCTACTCCTGCCCTTTATTTTATCTTTGTGTGTATCCCTGATTTTTATGTTTCCTAAAAGCAACATATTGAATTCAAAATTTTAATCTGGTACCTATTTCCATTTGATAGGTAAATTAGTTCCATTCACATTCTAGGCTGCAATTACTTGTTGTATGTTTTCTTTCTTTTTGTTTCTCCTCACTGTCTTTTACCACTCCTTACTCCTCTGCTTTACTTCTATTTACTACCTTGCTGCCTATTCCACCCCCTCTAAGAGTCCCTCCCTTATCCTCTACCTCTACCCTATCCCATTCCCCTCTTATTTTTTTCTGTATTTAGAACTTTTATACCCTTCTAAATATATATGGTGTTCCCTCTTTAACTCATTCCTGATGAGTGTTCCAGCTCTACCCATTGTCCCCCCATAAGCTCCTTCTGTATCTTTTTCTCCTCTTTTATGCCTCATTTATATGAGATATGTATTTCTTTTTATCTGTCTCTTCATAGTTTAATTTTTTTTAAAGAATTACTCCCTCATACTTAAATCAGTACCTGCCTTCCTTTCAAACTATCCAAATAATGATGACAATCATAAGAGTAGTGCTAATATTTTCACATATACAAAATAAACAATTTGACCTTATTGAGTCCCTTATAATTGGTCTCAAATGTTTACATTATATTTCTCCTGGATGTTATATATCAAAATTTGTCACAAAAACCTGAAAGTCTTTCAGTGTGTTAAATGACCATTTTTTTTTTCCATTCAAGATTATACTTAACTGGGTAAGTAACCTCAGTCATAACCCCAGTTGTTTTGCTCTACAGAATATAGTATTCTAAGACCCATGGTCCATCAACACACTAATTGCTAGATCTTGTATAATCATTATTGTAGCTCCATGACATTTATTTTTTTTCTTGTTTCCAATATTTTCTCTTTAATCTGGGTGCTTTGAAACTTGGTTATGACATTCCTGTAAGTTTTCCACCTGGGCTCCCCTTCAGGTGGTGATTGGTAGATTTTTTTCTATTACTACTTTGCCTTCTTGTTCTAGAACTTCAGGGAAATTTTCCTTGATAATTTCTTGTAATATTGTATTAAGATTCTTTTTTATCATTATTTTCAGATAGTCTGAATATTCTTATAGTATTTCTTCTCAATCTATTCTCTAGATCAGTTGTTTTTTTCTAACGAGATGTTTCACTTTCTCTTCTATTTTTTTCCCATTCCTTTGATTTTGTTTTATGATTCTTGGTGTCTTAGAATGTCATTAGCTTTCCCTTGCACAATTCTAGTTTTCAAGGAATTATTTTCTTCCTTAAGTTTTTGATTTTCTATTTCCAATTGGTTAACCTTATTTTCATATTTTTTTTTATTTCCTTGGATTGCTCTTATTTTTTTTTCTAATTTTCCTCAATCTCTCTTACTTGATTTTTAAAGTCCTTTTTAAGTTCTTCCAAGAACTCTTTTTGTGCTTGGGACCATTTGCTGTTTCTCACTGAAAAAGGAGTGACTTTTTTTTAGCTCCATTATCTTGTTCTGAATATGAACTTAGATCTCCTCTATCCCCATAGTTTCTATCCATGGTTGGGTTATTTCTATTTTGCTTAACTTTTTAAAAATTAATTATTTTAAATTTAAATTTAATTTTTTTGTTTTATTTTGTTTTTACTGGCTCTTAGTTGTAGTCCTGTATCAAGTTGTAGTCCTAAAGTATGGGGAATGATGTCACCAGCCTCAGGTTCTTCTTACTGTTATTTTCTGAGGTCTGTCTCAGGAGCCAATCTTGAACTCTCCTTTCCACTCCTAAGCCACAGTTAAGACTCCCAGCTTCACTGTCCTGCAAATGATCTTGCTCCCTGTGTTCCTTCCAGTGGCTGCAAAGTACAACTGTCTTCTCTGAACTGGAAATGAAATGAGGGACTATGCTATCCTGTAAGTGCCCATAGCCAGCAGAGTCCCTACCCTCACTACTGCACTCACCAGGAGTGTGCTAGCTCCTTCTCCCTGCAGCCAGACCTGTGCTTGGTGGCCCTCAACATTGGAAGGCATATCAATCTTCTCCTACTCAGCCTTTATCCCCAGACATTGTCTATGAGATGAAAGATTCTAAGGCTGAGGCTGCCTCTCAACATAGCACTGCCTCCCCCTCCCCAGCTTGTTGTTTGTTGATTCTGCCTGGATGTGTTTGCACTTCACTCAGGCCAAACCTCTGTACCTTGAGATCCAGTCTTTCCTCATGTCTTCTCAAATTGTCTTAGGAGGACAACTGCTTTACCCTGTGTTTATTTCTGCTGCTCTGAGGCAATGTTCTGCCCTTTGTTTTTTTTTTTTTTTTGTGGAGGAAATTTGGAGATCTGAAAGTTTTCTTACCTACTCAGCCGTCTTTCCAGAATCCTCTCTCCTGTATTAGATTTAAATGCTTTACGACTTTATCAATATGTATAAGCAATCAACATTCTCTGCCAGACAGAAGTAGTCATGTGCATCCAGAGATGTTTTGGAATGTGATTTCTTGGGGGTAAATTAACTTTTAAGTAGAAAGAAAACTAATGGAACAATAATATGAGCAAATGGTTATTAATATTATCATAATAATAATATGACTTAGGTACAACTGAGAGAATAAGGATAGGATTCCAAAACGTAGTCTAACTCTTTGTTCATCTCTATGCTGAAAACCTCAGGCAATTTGAAGTAAATCTAATTACATAAGCCCTCAGCACCAATAACAAGGGAGCAGAAACATAGGTACACAAGGAAAACCATTCAGAAAACTAGACTTCTGAAGATTTGCTTCTTTGCTATGAAAAGTTCCAACCTGATTCATGTTTTTTCCTCTTCTCTATAAAGTCAACTAAGCAAGTATGGTACAAGAGTTAGCCTAGGAACACCAGCCCAGAAGTAGTGGATCCTTTTTTATCCACTTTCTGTAGATAATTTCAAAGTGGGAGAGAGCTTCAGTTCTCTTGTTAGGGTTCCTGCCAAGAGCTATTTATTTCTTGCCCCTCTTCCCCTCCATAACTTAACTTCTCTGTCTCCTTTTATGTTGTAACAGTTAATATATGCACATTATCATAAATCAAAATAATTTTAATTTACGTGGTAAAGGTTTAACTATCACCTCTTTGAAATTTGTAGTGAAGCTACAGTTACCATTTATAGTTCTGTTAAGTTACTGACAACTGGAATCAAGTCTCAACAATTCTGCTAAAGTGAATCAGTCTCAAAGATTTTTACCTGATATGCATGTGAATTTGTTCAGTCTTAGGAATGTAGTTTTATTTACTGTCCAAATACTCAAAAGGGTTATACAGTGGAACTTCATTTTTATATAAATCATAATCACATGAATTTTATATTTAATTAATTAAATAGCTCCAATGGAAAAGTGAGGATATAAAAAGCAATCTAATTGCTTATAATTTCTTGTTCAGTCTTTTTAGTTATGTCTGATTCTTTGTGACCCCATTTGGGGTTTTCTTAGCAAAGATACTAAAGAGTGGTTTGTCATTTCCTTCTCCCACTCATTTTAGAGATGAGGAGACTGAGGCAAACAAAGTTAAATTATTTGCCCAAGGTCACACAGCCAGTAAGTGTCTGAGACCACATTTGAACTCAAAGCTCCTGATTCTATGCCCTGCTTTCTATCTACTTCACCACCTAGCTGCCCCAATGCATATAGTACTATATAATTACATGAAAGTCAAATAATAACCTTTGAAGGGTAAGAAATAAGCACCCTAAAAGCCTCCTACAACCTATAAGTTGTTGGTTAATATTAGTCTCCAATATCAGCAACACAATGGAGTTCTGCTGTATTGGTATATACATGTAAAATACTTTGGAACTGGCCATTTGTTTTGCCTTAGGCATCTGTTTGTTATATTCAATAGTGTATCATACAAACTTGAAAAAAACATATACCCCCAAAATGAAATAACTTTTTCTTATATTGTTTCTGCATACTTTAAATAATAACTCAGGAATATGTTCAATCTAAAGAGATGCAACTGTATTAATAGCTGGATTTACAGCATACTTTTCTTATAATTACAATGAGCAGAAGATATTAATATCCATTTTTCATATGATAAAAGTGAAGCAGAGAAAAGTGACTTTTGCAGCGTCATAAAGCTAGTAAGTTTCAGTCAAGACTCAAATTCAGGTATTCTGGTACCAATATCAATACTGAATGTCCATCTACTTTACACCATACTATATTGTCTTTCATGAAATTATACAGACTTGTATTATACTTTAAATTTTCAGAAAATGAAATCCGGGAAATCAGTAGCAGTAGGGAGATACTTGAGTCGGCAAGATCAATTACGAAGTTATTGAAACAATCTAAGCAAGAGGTGATGTGGACCTGAGCTAAAGTGTAGCTGTGTTCATAGAGAGAAGGAATAAGATATAGGAAATGTAACAAATAAAGTAAAAATCTTATTTGGCAATGGATTAGAAGGTAGAGTGAAGAAGATCACTAAATGAAAGATAAAATTAAGGTCATGATGCTACAAGACTGACTGCCATCTACTGAGATAAGCATATGGTTTTGGATGCTTTTGTTTTTAATATGACAATTACGTTGATTGTTGTTTGGTTGTTTTTTTTTTTTTCCAGTTACATCAAACTCATTTGTGGTTTTCTTGGCAAAGATATAGGAGTGCTTTTCCATTTCCTTCTCCAACTCATTTGGCAGATGAGGAAACTGAGGCCAACAGGTTTAGTGACTTGCCCAGGGTCACACAGCTAGTAAGTGTTTGAGAACAGGTTTGAATTCAGGAAGATGAGTCTTCCTGGCTCCAGGCCTCGTACTCTATCCACTACACCACCTATCTGCCCCAATTATTTCGATGTTTTCCCTTAAAGTAAACCATTCTTGAATATCTGCAATATATTCAACACAAATTACCGATTTATTGGATGAATTGCTGTTATCCACTTCATAGTTTAATTTAACATTTTTGAAAAGATATTCATTAACAATAGTAGTCTATGACTCAGATTTATCATTCCCTATTTAGGTAGCATGACTCTCATTAAATGGGTTTCATATATTGTTTTCTTTCTTAATTTTTGAAAAAAATCATATATCATTAATGCAAATATTTCATTAGATGCTTAATAAAATTCTTCTGTAAATCCATCAGTATCAGGAGTTTTTTCTTTGGTAGTTCCTTTGTAGCAGTTTTATTATAGTTTCAGAAATTGCATTACTTACTTCTGAAGGCAATCTATTTGTGTTGTATTCTCAGTTTTATTGATATCCCATTATCTTACATCTCTTCTAATCTCTTTTTATCCCATCCCTTGTCAAAAATTCATTTTGCTTCTAACCACTGCCCCCCTTAATCTGTCCTCCCCTTTTTATCATTTCCCACTCTCTTATCCCTTTCTACTCCTATTTCCCTTTAAGGTAAATTACATTTTTGTATACAACTGAGTGTGTGTGTGTGTGTGTGTGTGTGTGTGTGTGCACGCGCGCGCACACGCCTATGCCAGTGCAGGTCTTGCCCTAGCAAATCAAAACCAGGACTTCAGAGTGATTGAATCAGCTAGGGTAGTTTCCAGAGCTCTCAGCCCACAGATAGTAAGGGTGTTAGACAATTGGTCAGAAGGAGATTACAGGGTCACTTTGATGGCACTGGGGGCAGAACTCTGTTGCATTATTCATATTTAGATACAGGTTGCAGTCCTGGGTAATAGTACCAGGGCAAAGAGGAGCACTAGCACACTAGAGTTTGAAGCTTTAAGGGAATGGGGACCCTGGTCACAATTCCAGGGCAGAAAAGAATGCTTTTGGTCATTCGTAGACCAGCACACAGACCAGGAGAATACTAAAACATACCTCTCCTTAGATCACATCACCTTGATAGAAATGAAAAATTACAAATCACCAGAATCAGTTACAAAAATAGCTACACAGAAAACCTGAAACTTGGGACAGTTCCCCCTCCATCCTTGGAAGAAGAACCCCATTTTATCATAAAATTGAAAGTTAAAAAATAGTCTGAAAAAATGAGCAAATGAAAAAAAAAAGATCTTGACCATAGAAAGTTACTATGGTGACAGGCAAGATCAGAACACAAACTTAGGAGACAACAAAAGTCAAAAGTGCTACATCCAAGGCCTCAAAGAGAAAGGTGAATTGGTCTCAGGTACCAAAAGAATTCCTAGACAAGCTCAAAAAGGCTTTTAAAATTAAATAAGGGAGGTAGGGGAAAAATTGGGAAATGAATGAGAGTGATACAAGAAAATCATGAAAAAAATCAATAGCTTGGTAGAGAAGGCACAGAAAATACTGGAGAAAAATATCGCCTTAAAAAGCAAAATAGGTCAAAGGGTAAGAAAAAAAAGACACAAAAATCTAACAAAGAGAACACTTTAAAAAGCAGAATTGGCCAAAAGTAAAAAGATGTACAAAAATTCACCAAAGAAAATAATTCCAAAGTGAAATAAGCAGAACCAGGAGAATATCATTCACAGTAACAGCAATATTGATAATCAATTCTACATAACTTAGCTATTCTCAGCAATACAATGATCCAAGACTGAAGGACTTACAATGAAAAATCTTAACCATTCCCAGAAAAAGAACTTATGGAATCTGATTGCAGATAAAAGGATACTTTTTTAAACTTTATTTTTCTTGTTTGTTTTTTTTGTCTGTGTTTTCTTTTACAACATGACTAATATGGGCATATGTTTTCCATGATTGCACATGTACATGTATCAACTTGCCTGCCTTATCAAAATGAGAGCGGTGAAGGAGGGAGGAAAAGAATGTGGAACTCAAAATTTTAAAAAAAGAGAATGTTAAACATTGTTTTCTCATGTAATTGGGGGAAAATAAAATACTAAGTAAATATTTTTTGTAAAGAGTTCTTCCTTGCATACCTGTTTTATGTGAGAAAACTTTCCCTATTCTATCTTTTCCTTCTCCCTTCTGCCAGTGCATCCTTCTTTCTCATGCCTTCCTTTCTTTTTTGAGATCATTTTAACATAATCGACTTACATCCATGCCCTCTATGTCAACTCCTTTTAACAATTATAATAACTTCCTATATAAGAATATAAACAGTTTAACTCTATTGAGTCTCTTATGATTGCTCTCTCATGTTTGCCTATTTATGATGCTTTTGAGTCTTCTTTTTGAATGTTAAATTTTCTATTTTGTTCTGGTCTTTTTTTCAGGAATTCTAGAAAGTCCTTTATTTCATTAAATATACATTTCTGCCTGGAAAGATTATGCTCAGTTTTGCTGAGTAGGTTATTCTTGGTTGTAACCTTAGTGCCTTTGCCTTCCAAAATAACATATTCTAAGCCCTCTGCTTTATTAACATGAAAGCTTCTAAATCTCATTTTATCCTAACTATGGTACAATATGTGATTTTTTTTTCTTTCTGGCTGCTCTTTGCCCTGGAAGCTCTGGAATTTGGCTGTACTATTCCTCGGAATTTTTATTTTGGGTCTCTTTTCAGGGGTTGAGCTGTAGATTCTTTCAGCATCTATGTTACCCTCTTTAAAATACTAGGAAAGTTTGTTGTTTTTTGCTTCTCTTCTTCTAGGTTGTCCTTCGTTTCAATATATTTGTATTCCCAATATGTTGTTCTCTTTTCTGCTTCTTTAGAGTAACTCACAACATTAGACTCAAGGTTTTGTAGTCTGACAATTTTTTCTTGTGTGCAGGATGTAAATTCTGTCATTCATTCCCTTCCAAGTTCTCTTTGGATTCAATTATTTTTATTCACTCTGCAACATGTTGCTTGAGTTTCATACTTTCTTTGGAATCCATGGGTTTATTGTGTTTCATCAGGTGTTGTTTCAATTTGCTTTGTATTACAAAATCTAGAGTTTTGAAATCTCTTTGATGTCTTGAAACTTATCCTTCCCTCTAAAGTTTACTATCTTCTCTTTTGACTTAAATGCTTTTGATCTATTCTTTTAACCGAATTACCTTCCTCTTGACAGCCTTGGTGGTATTAACATTGCTTGTTACAGTCCTTTGTCACCTACTTTCTGACTCATCCACCTTTGATGGTGGGTTTACCCTAGAACTAAACCTCAAGGTTATCTGTGCCTCCTCCCATGTTGGCATATTCACTTTTCATCAGTCTGCATACTTGTCACAAATGACATTCTGAGGTGACAGAAATGGGTTTACTTTGATTTCAATCCTTTTTCCTCCAGCTCATGTACTGCCAAGCACATTATGCTCTCCTCTTTTCCCCTCTGTTACTTATTTTCCCTACTGAGCTGAGTTAAGTGCTATTGCTGTTTTGAAGGTATGAAGGAGTCTGTTTTCAGAACAGTTCCTCTACTGCATGTGGTTCCCTAATGGTGGGGGAAATCATAGTCAGAGGAAAATATGGGCCCTCCTTTCTACTTTTCCTTTCTTTTCACTTGGCTGAAGCAGGTTGATTGATAACTAATGCTTTTTGGAAAAGGACCTGGTAAAATGATATCAGTAGGGTACACCAGAAGTCTCTAAAGCTCCAAAAAAAATCTCCAAATAGGCCCCAAAGCATAAGCCCATGAATTGGTTGTTCATAAGGTCAAATGTTGGTGACTGGTAGGAGAGGGGTGATGAATGAGGGAATTGGGAATTTGCCCTATCCTTTTTTTAATTCATAAGCCCCTTACCTTGTTGAGTTTTTGTTTTCTTGTCTGGTGGATTTAGTTGTAATTACCTCCCAACTTTGTTGTGAGTGAAAAGAAAATAGATATCTGCTATTTGAAAAGCTTCAAGTCCTGCATAAATGCCTATTATTAATAACAACAATAATGATAACTATTGTTATTATCATTATTTAACTCAACAAAATTCTATTATTTCAAGAGTGAGGACTGGAGAAAATGTCTATTCCTTCATCTTGCTTACCTTGTGACCCAAAACAGATACATTTTTGATAGATTGGTTCATGTGGCTATCATTAATTCTAGGTCTTTTAGTTCTTCCCTTAGATCTTAGTTGTTTCATATTCTATATCCAATGGTAAAACATTAGCTTTTATATTCCAGACATCCAGTTGTAAACACCTATTATCATCCTTTACTATTACTCTATGAGGTGGTATCTATTTGATCCCAAGGTCTTTCTTTAGACTTTTTATCAAGAGATCTGAAGATATCTATCAAACTTCTTCCTCCTTTTTAAAGAGAAAGTTATTATAATGGAGAAATTTTGATATTATTATTATTTTCATTATTTGGCATTGACATCTTCCCCGTCTTTTCACTATCACATTCACTAAACTGTTTTTTTTCCTATTCCAACAACACTAACATGTATTTTACAGGTCTCAAACAAATCTATTTGACTGCCTGGTAGCTTTTTGGCCCTTTAAATTGTCCTCATTTGTACTATGTAAAGGTTTATCAATTTTTCTTGCTCTTTGGAGTATAGTTTGCAGATAAAGGTAAAACAAGACAGCCCACTAATCTATGTGTCTAAGACAGGATAGGTGTCTAGTTAACAAAGTACCAATTAAGTAACTGGAAGAGAGCTGAAGGAAAAAAAAAAAGAAAACTCAGGGGAGGTCTATGATCCTGATAGTATTGCTAAACAAGCCATGAGAATTACACTCTGTGATTAAGATTAAAGACTCTAGGGTATCTGTGTTCTTACTAGACAGAGGGTGTTCCAATCAGAGTCAGTGTAGATGGAGGAATCATGAAGTTTATAGTGGGAAAGAGACCACTGGATTTGACATCAGTTCAAGTCTTGGTTCTGTTATTTATTGCAAGCTACCTTAGACAAGTTAACCTACCTTAACTTACTCCTTTCCAAAATGAAATGATTGTGCTAATTGATTTCTAATCTCGCTTCCCATTCTAAATCCTATGATACCTTTTATGATATATGCTTTTGTACTTTTATATGGAGATAATTTGATTTAGAAAACAATATGTTTAACACATTGAGTTTTAGGCCAAACTAAATAAAATCAATTAATTCGCAAAACTAATTTTGTTTGTTTGTTTGTTTGTTTTCCTTTATAGTGCATTGGCTTTGACCTTTTCTCCAGGTTGTTGAGGGCAGAAAACTGTCTTACATTTCACTGGTAGATCCAACACAAATGAACATGTAGTAAACACTCATTATATACATGTTCTCTATTTAGTAGAGTAGAAGCAGTAGAATGAGCAATGACAAGATTGGGAGTCAGAAATCCTGAGTCTCCAACCTAGCTTTGCCACTTTCTAACTGTATGGCTTTGGCCAAGTCCTCTAATCTCTAGGGCACCTAAGTTTCCTCATTTTTAAAATGAGTAGGGGTAACACTTGCTGATCCTGTTAACATCCCTTCTACTTTTTCATCATTTCTCTTATGATAAAAAAAAGCCATGTAACTTCTTGTAACTGTGTAGCTGAATTGCAGCCCCCTCTTTCTCTCCCTGAACATCAGCCCCCCTTTCCCTTCTCTACTTTTCAGAAAATGTTCTTGATTTACATGAAAAAAAGTAGAGCAATGAAGTAGAGAAGAATTAGACAAGCTGCCTCAGGCACATAAACATCTTGTCCTGGCAGCATGAAAGTGTAGCAGAATTCACTACACCCTGGTCATTTTTAGAGAAATTACACTGCTATTTGATACCTATAATATGCTGCAGAAAATCAAGTTGTTGAGGATTTTTAAAGTGAGATTCAAGCAAAAATACTACAAGAAAAAAGAAAACACTCCATTTGGCCATTCAGGTGGACCACTTTAAAAAACAAAAAGAATTAGGAAAAAATATGAGCAAGGAATGAATGACATTTACTAGCTTCCAAATTATGTATTATGTTCTGTATTTTCTTAAGCCTCTAAAAGAGCTAAGTAAAAAGGATATAAAACTAGCTTGATAATATATTGGAAGCATCCCATGAAAGCACTAGTTGACATTTTATCATGTGAACTTTTCCTCTGCAAAGTCAGATGCTCCTGTACTGCTGCACTTGATGTAAGAAGATTAAAATGATGTAAGAAGATAAAGTGATGTATGACAGTTGCTCTAAGAAGTAAACTTCAATCCATATGGTCAGAGATACTTAGAACTTTTTAGTTGAAAAAATGTAGTAACAACAACTCTTAGAATGTACCACAGATCTTGTCAATGGACTTGTGTAGTATTTTTAAAAACATCACACCACAAGTATTCTTACATGTACTTCTAGTGTATGTACTTGAAAAATGCCATATACAAGCAGGATCATCAATGACCCAAACTGAAAAGTAAAGGTACTCTCTATGTGGCAGCCCTAGCACCTTCATTTATTTTATTTTGTTGTTTAACCCCTTGGTGCCATCCTGATTTGGGTTGCAGTTCTTTCTTTCTTTCTTCCTTCTCTCTATTCCACTGATCCAAATCTATTCTCAATAAATAATCCAATAAATTAATTTACATCTTGGTATAAGTGACTGATACAGCTTAATATGCTATCTTTTATATTTTCAAGGAGTTATTTTAATTAAAATTTTAATATAACAAGATTTTTTTCAAATTAATGAGTCTAATGATAAAATGTATTCATTCATAAATCAGATGAGAGGAAGGGTATTTTTGTATATTTTTGTTTTGTGTTTAAGCATGAGAAAACTTCTGGAGCACCCAAATTCTTTCCCCCTAGATGGCCATCTGATTATTGTCTGCCCCTTTGAATAAATCATATGTCAAAGTGTCTGAGACTACAGAAATCAAGCCAGACCCAAGGGAAATAAAGGACAAGAGAAATAAAATAAAATTTGTCTTTTACTTTTATGTCATATTTTGTTAGGTTTTTCACGTAAATCTTTATTGATAGGAAAAGTCAGATTTTATTTTTTAGAGTTTATGTCCTATCATCACCCAAACTGAAACCATGAAAACTCTGCTGTCTGACTCTTCTATTCCTACTCACATGTTGCTGAAGAATGCTGAAGGAAGTTACACAGCAATGTTGATGGGTTCATAGCAGATTACATTATATAATCTCAAATGAGTCTGCTATAAGACTATATTTTTATTCTTCCCTAAATGGCTTTCTATCCTACCCCCTGGAATAATGGTCACAAACCATTTCTTCTCCCTGCAAGTCTACCATACCACTATGTTTTCCTCTATTGCTCTCAGCAGAGGTCCTCATTTCATGAAGCAAAATAAAAGTGGCTATTCTCTAAAAATTCTTTTCTTTTTTAAAAATTGAAATATATTTATTTTTTACTTTTCAACATCACTTTTATAGGCTGAGTTCTAATTTTTTCCTCTCTCCCCAAGATAGCATTCAATCTGATACATTCTATACATGTACAATCACATCAAATAAAAATTTTCTTTTCTAGTCTTTCTTTTGACACAATTCCTCCATTCTTTTGTCTTTTACTCTGGTCTCTAATGAAGAGTTAGCTGTTTTCCTCAACAACTTCAGTTTTTCTGCTTTTACCCTCAGTCTGTATCCTCCAGTGGCTTATCCCTTACTATCACTTCATTTTTGTTATTTTATAATTTTCCATCTCTCTTTAATCGAGTTCAGGTTCCATTGATGACTGATTTTCTCCTTCCTCCCCCCTGCCTTCTCTCTCCCTCTCTCCCTCTTTCTCTCTCTAGATACAGATAGACATAAGTAGATTTATAGATATACACATAATATACATATGCATACATACATAGATACAACATACGGATGGATGGGTTTGATTTTAAAAATCAGCTTGGGTAATTTGATAATCATTTCATGTTGTTAAAGACTTTCAGAAAATCAGCAGGTATAGTAGTAAGAAGGAGCCAAAAAGCAGTAGACCCTGAAAATTTCTTGGTTAGGAGTATTTTCATACCATCTAAGTAATGCTTCCTGTCCAAACCTCAGCTAATTCCAGTCACAAGCCCATATCTGTGGTTAGTAAGTCCTATGATATGCTAAAAATAAACTGGATAGACACCCCCAGGAGAACCAAATGTTAACAAATGAGCCTCTTTAAAAGTCACATCTTCTTTTTGCTACATCTAATGTAGATTACAACCTTGAACCAAAATATCAAGTCCTTTGAAATTACCTACAAAATTGGAAGTGATTGAGAAGAGTAGGACTTATTTTCACAAGCAACAATTTGCTGTTCTTTACCCTCTTAGTGGTAACTCTGAGTTAAAAGTCTCAGCCTTGTCTCCATGATTAGTTTTGGTTTGAAAGTGTATTATTAGTAAATATAAATATTCTCTCACCTCTATACTACCCTAAGTCAGGTTTTTTTTTTCTTTGCACAGATTTGGTTATACATATATGTGAATTATTTAAACTAGAAGAACATAGTGTTTTTATAATTTTGAGGGATTGAGGGGTCCCTAGTAAAATTTCTCCTTACTTGTTTCACATCACATCTGGGACTAAATTGTATTTTCATCTGCCCTATTGAATCTAACAAGTTGAGATAATAACTTAAAAAAAAAACAAACTACACTAACAGTAGACCATGGAATGAACGTCAGGATAATAAGGGAACTTGATTCTATTAAGATGCTTCAATTACAAAAAATAATACACAACATTGACTAGATGATTTTTCAGTCCCTTCCAGCTTAAATAGTCTTTGTGTCTATGCCATATGTGTCATTACCTTGGCAGTGTACTTTCCAAGGACTTATAATGAGGTTGATGCATGCATTGGCAAAGCTAATTCAGTGTTTGGAAGGCTTCAAAGGAAAATGTTGGAGAGAAGAGGTATTAAACTGCCTACCAAATTGAAGGTCTACAGAGCCATTGTGCTGACCTCATTGTTGTATGCCTGTGAAAGCTCGACAGTAGACCAGCACCATGCCAGGAAACTGAACTGCTTCCATTTGAATTGTCTTAGGAAGATTCTGAATGGCACCTGCAGGTTAAGGTACTGGACACTGAGGTCCCTTCTTGAGCTAAAATGTTAAGCATTCAAACTCTCCTGCAGAAAGTGCAACTCCTATGTGCTGGCCACATTGTTCAAATGCCAAACATACATTTAGAAGGCACTCATGCAGTAGTCAGAAGAAGCAATACAAGGATACTCTCAAAGTCTCCCTAAAGAACTTTGGAATTGAAGGTGTGACATGGGAGACACGAGCTAAAGACCTCACAGCATGGTGTGCCCACATCAATGAAGGCACTGTGCTCTATAAGCAAAGCAGAATTGCAGCATTTCAAAAGAAATGTAAGATGTGCAAAGTTAGAGACATCTCCACCCCAAATGTTCATACAAAATATTTTTGCCCAAATTATGATAGAGCATTCTAAGCTTGCATTGGTCTGATCAGCCATCATTGGATATCTTGTAACTTGACTCCAATATAGTGATGTCATTTTGGTCCTTTTCAGGAACAAAGGACAATAACCAATGTGTGTCCTAATTTTGATGGTCTTAGTTCCTAGAGTTGGCGTTCACAATGTAACTAGTTAAGTTACTGGACAAATTATTGCTCTGCAGTGGGTTGCATGCCACAGTACCACTTTGGTGTGATTCCAGATAAGGTAATATGGGTCTCAGTGTAAACATGTGTTTATGCAATTATGTTTTCATTAAACAGCTTGACTCTAAAAAATATTTGAAAGCATTTTAGTCAAATAAATAAAAATATTGCAGTTCAATCAGCATGTTTTTTTTTAAAGTTAATTGAAATGATGTTTCTAAATAAAGAAGCAATAATTAAACAGTGATCCTGTAAGCTATTTAGATTTCCCTTTTTCCAGATTCTCAGGTTTATAAAGCTTTTTTTTTTGCAGTAATAATGTTATTCTTCATGAGCAAAGCCACCATCATGGAACTGAAACCGACTAGCAGTGGAGCAATGCAGCTGCCTTTCTTTTTCACTTCAAAATCCACAATCCAAACTAATTTGGACCTTTAACCCAATTAATCCACAAATCAGTGACATTACCATCTTCCTTCTTCAGAGCTGCCATGATTAGATTAGGTATTATTTTATCTGATACCAAAATATCAGTAAGATTGGCTATTTCTTCATAATGGAGAGATGCTACAACAGTGCCATTATCTCTAAGACGCTCTTGCCTGCCATCTGTGCACAATAACAGTGTAAGGGGCATTCCAATGTTTTTGGACTAGTAAGGCACATCCATATATTTTTCCAGCAATTCACTTAATAATTGCCCACATGCTTCATGGCTAGAGATAATATATTGATCTCATCCAAACACATGTTCTACATTTATCACATGAAATCTATCCACATCCTTATCTGCAGTGACTGTACTACAGATCATTCATTTATCAATGTGTTCAGGAAGAAGAAGCTCATCAAGGAAGCCATTCACATTACCACTACCACTGAGCTTGCTGTTTGGATGCAACAGCTATTCATCTAAATTAGAAGTGAGTTTCAAAATCATGTCATTATTAATTCTCATACCTCTTGAGGCCTTGGTTTGGCTGAGGACATTGGAGAAAATCCTGCAAGTCATTCCTATCAGGATAAGAATTAGGTGGGGTCTTGTATTCCCTAAGGCAACACAATGTTCCACCTTGTGCTAGGCTCCTGGCTGATCTGTTGAGTAAGCTTCCTTCTAGAAATGGCAAAAACTTCCTGGCTGGTCTGCCATGTTAGCATCGACAGAATGACTAGTCTTTATTTAATGACATGCATAGGGTCTAGGAAAGCCTCACACTTCTTAAAAAACCTTACTTGACCTACTATTTTCTTAAGCTATTTTCTTATAATCATGCTTCCCAAATACAGGTCCTTAAAAAATTATACAGTGTAGCCATATCATTTTTTTTGTTTCCTTCTATAGCATTTCCGTTGTCTTTCTCACAGAAATGCTTTCCAGTTCTACTGTCAAATATTTTTTACAATGCCTATCTCTCTTTACTCCCCTTTGCTGTTAGAGTCTCTGGGACCATTCTTGTCAACTCTTGTTTTCTGTATAGGGCACTTTGAAGTTCAAAAATTGTCTCAAGAGACCTAAAAGTTAAATTATATAATATGGGCATTAAAAAACTTACTGGTTCCCCTTGCTAATCAAGAAGTGATCAGGGGCGGGGGGAGAAGGGCAGCTAGGTGGCGGAGTGGATAGAGCACTGACCCTGGAGGCAGGGGGACCTGAGTTCAAATTCGGCCTCAGACACATAACACTTACTAGCTGCGTAACCTTGGGCAAGTCACTTAACCCCATTGCCTAGCAAAAACAAAAACAAAGACAACAACAACAACAACAACAACAACAACAACAACAACAACAACAACAA
>NW_020954617.1:2686419-2746623 GCF_900497805.2 Vombatus ursinus
AACAACAACAACAACAACAACAACAACAACAACAACAACAACAACAAAAAGAAGTGGTCAGGAAATCTTTGTTTGAAATAGTCTATGGCATAGTTGTCCACACCCGAGTACCTAGAAGGCTACATGTAGCCTCAAGGCCACAGATTTCTCAGCCCTGGTCTATTGTATATTTATATCTGTCCTACTCAAAATATATTGAAGGTAATTAGATATCCCTTATGTATCTAGTTTCTATATCTAATTGTATATTTGTCTTTGTGGATTTTACTATTTATATGACTTACTGATGTCACAAAGAATATAAATTTACCACTTTAGTATTGTTCTAAGCATCATGGGATGTATCAATATAGACATGAGGCAAAGTTAGAGAAAGGGGGCTTAAAGTAGTACACCTCCCCCCTCCTCCCCACCTCCACCCACCCCATGGTATTATTACAAGTGTTGCATTAACTTAAGCTATCTTCATGGACACTTCTTGCCACATTAAAATTATGAGAAGGGTAGACAACTAAAGACATTGGGTTGGCTTGGTTTAAATCAATATTCTGCTTGTCATTATACCCATCTGATGCAGGAGAGCTCATAGAATACTTGAGAGAGAAGGAAACTTTGACTTAGTGACAACTATGATGATTGGAACTGTCACTTCAGGCGAGCATGTATTATTATTATTATTAATTAATTGAGATAATAATGTATAGTGTATAGTTCCTGATTTCTACCTGATCCTACATATCCTTCAGTAAGTACATCTTGCTCTCATCTTACAACCATGCATCTTCCTCAAGAAATCCTTTCCAGAATTTTATACTTCAAACTCAAGTGATGACTGGCAGATTCATCAGGCTGATGGATAATTTATCTAAATACCCTGAAATCTATTTCCTAAAGGGTAGGGTACTTTGTCTGACTGTCACTAACACTCCCTTCTATCTTTTTTTTTTTGCCATTGCTAATTCTAATTTGACAAAGGAGGTTATTTTTTATGCACAAGTTTGCTAGGAATCTCATAAAATAGAAAATATCACAGTAGGAAGGAATAAAGACAAAAATATGATATTGATACATTTGGTGTAACTACTGCAATTTTGAGGAAATGGGAAACAATTTCTCAGTGCCAGGTATTTTCTGAATATGTTACTAAGTGTCTAACACTGGGAGGCAGAGGGATAAATGAATATGAGCCTGATGTTGGTAATTCTTGGTTTAAAGTTGAATAACATTATTTATCACTGTGATTTGGGAAAGAGGAGTGTACTTAAGATTCTTAGGTTCTATTATGATTGGTGTTATGTTTCCTTGCACCTGTTTTAATATGCTGTTACAATGAGTCAAAGGTGAATCTCATAGGAGAATGAATATAAGGATGCTGCTTAAAAAAAGAGTACTTTTTCTTCCAGGTTTCAGATTTTTAACAACTTGCAATAGACAACTGCCAGTAGATAGTCTGGGGAAGTGCATAACTACAGTCTCAGCTCATTTGACGGATTTGACTACACATTTCATTCCTGGAAGTCCCAAGGGATTCTAGAGAAGAGAAGGTACATCATGTTTTTGGTTGGAGGGTTGGGGCAGACATAGTAGCAAACATGTTCTTGACCAGGGTAAGTCTGCTCCCTGAAAGGAACATTATGTTTTCACCAGAATGAATGAATGGATAAAAGTATAATGATTCTTGGTGATGTCAGGGTAATTTCTGAGTAAAATTCTGAAACAGGTGAAATTTCTCATTGGCAACTGTGTCCCTTCTTTTTTCCTAGCACCAAAGGATCACAACCTGACTTATCACTTCTTTGAAAAAAGAATGTGAAGAAATAAGACAGCAAATGAAAGGAAATAAGACAGTCCAAATATGAGCATTTTCTGTTACTCTTCTCTTTTTATTCCTTAAGTCTGTATTTTATACTCTCCCAGAAATACTGGATTTTAAGAAATTACTACAAGAACTGGACAAATTTTAACACAAAGTGAGTTACTGCTAATATAAAAAAATGGAACATCAAAAATGATCCAGTAAGGAGGATATTCAATGAGGATGACATGCCAGAGACAGTCAAATCTAGCACTTGAATGATGGTGTTTTCTGTCTGTCTTAATGCTAGACGTGGAGAATAAAACTCAACGAGATTGTGGTGCAAAAGCTCAGTCTCGCCTGCTAACGTGATGTGCTTTCCTTACTATCTTATGTATATCTCTGTCTGGAACAAAAGGGAGAGGGAAGAAGGTCAAATCATTTCTATCTTTTTGGGGAACAGGAACAGCTTGGGAAGATGAGAAGAATTAGGAAGAGAAAAAAACTTACTGGGTTGATTGTTTACAATGAAAAGGGGTACAGAGAAAAGAATAAAAAAAAAACATTTTGCCCTGTGGATTCTTGTAATGTTTCCGGATGAAATACAGAACCTGACCTTCAAAAAGTGGTATTATTAAGCTAGTTGATACACATAAATATTAAATATAACTAGTAATTGTTCCTTTCTTACTTTACAACAAAAACTTGAGGCATTATAGACTAAAAGGTCAAATTAAGTCCATTAATGCAAAACCTAATATTATACTCCATTCTGTGATCTTTGTAATCATAGACTATCCTTATTAATAATGCTACTGCTGCCTTTTTCAAAGTCCAAACCAACATTCATGCTATGGGGGAGGGGAGGCAATAGGGAATGGAAGTAAGGGAGATATATAGCAGGGAATTTGTATGTCTTGTGACCATTACAGTAGCTTTGAAGACATAGCAGGAACCCCCTGAAATACTGATCAATTGTCTGGATATTGCAGTAATTGCTTTAGTGCCCTAGACAGTATGATGCAGCTATGCCTAAGAATCCAAGAAAAACACAGGCTATCAAAGGTTTTCAGACTGGTCCTACTCTAGAACAATATCATTATCACCTTGATAATATAGAAGAAGAAAAACAAATTATACATATATACACATACATACACACACACATACACACATACCTAACTCTCATCACTTTAAATGTGAATTAATTGAATAATTTAATAAAATGAAAAAAAAATGACAGTAAAGCAAAGTCCATAATCAGTTGCTTAAAAGAATCACATTTAAACATTTACAAAGATGTGAACCAGAAATCCATAAATCTTTAATAGGTTTCTCTAATTCCATAAAGTCCTCATTCTCATCAAGAGTTGAATCATTTTATTTTGTTTATAGCATGCATTTATAGATCTCTGAGCTCATTAATACATCTGGAAGCCATATTTTTTACTATTGTTATTGGTTTCCTGTTTATTTATATGCTTATGCTTAAAATCTTTGAGTTTTCTTTATCCTGAAAATAACAGAACTAAGACTTGAACTGATGTCTATCTGTCTTGAGAAGGATTTTCTCAACAGTTCCCTCTTTTGTCTTATAATTCATGACAGAAAATAACATCAATAAAAGAGCAAATGAGGTAGGTGAAATCATAGCAAAATCAGAAAAAAATTATAATCAGCACATACTCTGTACCACTATACACTAACTAAATTGAGAACACAAAAGAAATGGGGAAATACTTTCAGAAATATAAACTGCACAAAATATCAGAAGACCAGATTTAAGATCTTGAATAACATAATCTCAGAGGGAAAAAAAAGATCTAGTTTGTAAAAGTATTTCCAAGAAAAGTCTTTTGGAACTAATGGACTCACAGGGGGATTCTATCAAATTTTAAAAGACCAAATAAGGAAAAGTAGATCTAACATGGCAGAGTAAAAGCAGAAACTCACCTGGGCTCTCCCAAATTCCCCTCCAAACAACTTTAAAATAATAACTCAAAATGCAGTTTGGAGCAGCAGAACAAACAAAAAAGAATACAGTAAAATAATTTTTGATCCTAAAACAACTTGGAAGATTGGCAGGAACCAATCTAACCGGAGTAAGAGAGGTACACAGTCCAGTGCAGGCCATGCCTTGGCAAATGAGCAGAAAGCCTTGAGGGTGACTGAATCTGCAGAGCTCTCAGCCCACAGAAAGGAAAGGGGTCAGACAACTGGTTTAAAAGAAATTACAGGGGATCTTTTGCTGTCACATGGTACAGGACTCTGTTGCATGGCCCATACAAAGTTCCTGGTCACAGTCCCAGGGCAAGGAGGAGTACTTGAACACTAGAGTGTAAAAGTGCAAGAAAGCAGTGACCTTAGTCATTAGTTTCAGGGCAAAAAAGAGTGTTTGTGGTCACTCACAGACCAGAGCACACACAGGCCAGCAGAGTACTAAACACATCTCTCCTTAGATCAACTGAGAATTTGCAGACCCCCACAATGAGTTCTTAAAACATCTGCACAAAGAAACCTGAAGATTTGAACAGTACCTTCTACTACACAGGAACAAAATCCAACTTAAACATAAAGTTAAAAGTCTAAATATAGTTTGGGGGGGGTGAACAAAGAATAAAAAAGAACATGACGATAGAAAGTTACTATGGGGACAGAGAAGATCAAAACACAAACTCAGAAGATAACAAAGTCAAAACAGCTACATCAAAAGCCTAAAAGAAAAAATATAGATTGGTTTCAGGCTGAAAAAAGAGTATGTGGAGGAGCTTAAACAAAAGAATTTTTAAAATCATATAAGAGAAATAGAGGAAAAATTGGGGAAAATGAGAATAATGCAAGAAAATTGTGAAAAAAAGAATCAACAACTTGGTAAAGGAGGCACAAAGAAAATATTGAAGAAGATAATACTTTAAAAAACAGAATAGGCCAAATGGTAAAAGAGGCACAAAAATTCACTGAAGAGAAGAAATCTTAGAAAGCAAAATTGGCAAAATGAAAAAAAAAAGATGTGCGAAAATTAGCTGAAGAAAATAATTATTTAAAAATTAGAATTCAGCAAATGGAAGTCAAATGACTTCATGAGACATCAGAAAACAATAAAACAAAATTAAAAAATGAGAAAAGAATAGAAGAAAAAATGAAATATATCATTGGAAAAAAAACTGAACTGGAAAACAGAAGAGAGATACTTTCAGAATATTGGACTAACTGAAAGCCATGATTTAAAAAAGAAAAGAGCCTAGATGTTATATTTCAGGAAATTATCAAGGATAACTGTCTTGATAATCTAGAACCCAAAAGTAAGAAGGAACAGGGTAAAGCCCAGGATAATCAGCCATGGATGTATTTTGACCTGTATCAGAGATCTCATTATATTATCTTTCTCTCAAAACACATCTCTCTTTCAAACTTTCTTGTTTTTGCTGAAGATATTGCCAATGTCACAGACTCTCAGATTTACAAACTCAGCATCATCCTTGCTCTGCTATTTCACTTACCTAATATATACAAATTCCATTTTACTATATATAAAATATGTGAAATATATTTTTTTCTCTCCATTTAAAAAGATCATCACTCAAGTTTGGACCCTCATCAACTCCTGTTTGGGCATTTATAGTATTCTTTACATGGGTCTCTCTATATTGTGTCTTCTCCATTCCAATCTATCCTCCATGCAGCCACCAAAAGGAATTCTCCAAAGCATAGGTATGAACACAGTATCTATCTATTCAATAAACTCAAGCAGCTC
Organism: Vombatus ursinus; assembly: GCF_900497805.2. NCBI lineage: Eukaryota > Metazoa > Chordata > Mammalia > Diprotodontia > Vombatidae > Vombatus > Vombatus ursinus. Next base: position 2,691,969 of record NW_020954617.1, read on the forward strand.
CCTGATACTTCTTTGTTCATTAGTCATTCTTCAGTCATGTTCAACTCTTTGTGACACTATTTGGGGTTTTGTTGGCAAAGATACTGGAATAGTTTTCTATTCCCATCTCCAGCTCATTTTGCAGATGAGGAAAGTGAGAAAAACAGGACTAAGTGGCTTGCCCAGGATCATATAGCTAGCGTCTAAGGTCAGATTTGAGTCTTCCTTACTCCAGGCCTGACATTCTATTCACTGCACCATCTAGCTGCCCCTGATTTAGCTATTCAATAAATTCAGGTGGCTCCCTGTTACCTCACAATCAAATATAAATCCCTCTGTTTGACATTTAATGCTCTTCATAGCTTATTCTCAGCCAACCTTTCCTGTCCTATTCTACATCAGTTCCTTTTTGAACTCGATAATTCAGTCAAATTAGCATTGTTACTCTGCACACTAATACATAAAAACACCTAAAACATCCCAAATGGATAGTCTAATATTATAGATTAAGCAAAGCTTAATTTTCCTGCTTAGCTAGCTATAGCAATCAAATTAACTGAATAATCAATTCCTAAAATCATTATTTACAAGTCTGCCTTATTGCTTAGGACCTACACAGGTATTTAAAAAAAAAAATGAAGTATATTCAATCACATTGCTCTGAAAAGTAATACAATCTTGGACTATTAACACATTTAAAAAAATGCTTCTTTTATTTTATCTCATTTTAATTTTATATTTTGCTGTGCATTTTATAACACACACATATATATAGATATATGTATATATACATATAGTATGTTACAATAATAGAATGTATACATAATATAAAAATGCATATATTAAAGGTACATACTTAAAATACATTTTTAATAGGGGACTACTATGAAAATGGTTTGGAGATGACTGGTTTCAAGGTTGAACACAATAAAATCTCAAGTTGTATCAAATTAAAAATGGAAAGCATGTATGTCATTAATGTAAAGAACGACAAAACAGTTCCATGACCAAAGTTATATGCCAAATACAAAAGTATATGTACATTATGCAAAGCATTCACAACTTGAATAGTGAAAAAATTATAAACACTTGCAAGAAACAAAATTTTGGTTGAGGAACAGAATAATTGTGCCAAAGATTCCTAGGGTATAAAGGAATTTGTCATTTCAGGAATATGCTGGCTGGAAGTATGGCAATATTTGTACTGTATTAACACAAAACCATTGACTCAGATTTGCACTCATGTCTTATTCACATCCTCCACACACATACATACAAACATACATATGTGCATACATACATACATACCCAGGTATAGTGAAAATAGTAGAATATGTACTGTACATTTGGAAAACTGTTCTCTTTAAAGATTTCACTAACTCAATAATATGAAGAACAATAGTTATAAAATATGACATTTTTCAGTTAGAAAGTTTAAGCATGTTATGGTCCTGCCTAGTCTTACATCCATTATCATCTCTTCTAAATAAAACTCGGTATGGTTTTCAAATTAAAGTGAGCTCAATTGAAACATTTTTATAAATCACTTGATCTGTGTGGATGACATCAAGCTACAGATACTATCAAATTTATAATAAATTGAACTTCCTTCTTGTAAAATACAATGGCATCAAAAATTATCTGGATTTCATACATATAAAATTGTTAATGTGTTCTAAGAAAAGATGGGGAGTATTTCTATGTGCATTCCATAGAACATGTTTGGAAGAATAATATAACTACAAAACAATTAATACCACCATCACATTATCAGCTGAGATTAAGGAAGCATTTAAAAAGATCACAAGGTTTAGTAATTTGCCTTATACAAGTAGTATCTCAGATGGCATTTGAACCAGGACTTCCTGATTCCAAGTTCAATATTCCATGCACCATACCAATATCCTCTCAAAAATATCAACTCTCATTTATGTAGTTATGGGTTTGGGGCTTAGAAATCATTTTATATAACAAAATCTTTTGATTCTCAAAATAACCCCACAAGTCAATTGCTGTTGTTATTGTTGTTGCTTTAATTAACATTATATAGTTGTGAACCCAAAATGAAGAGAAGATATGACCTTCCCAGGAGCACACAGTAAATACATGTCAAATGTAGAACTTGAATACAGTTCTCCTGATTCTAAGTCATATTGCCTTAACTTTTGATTGATAAATAGCTCCCTATAAAGACAATTCCCAGGAACTCAATCAACTGTGCTACAGACATTTGGGTAGCTAACTAGAGCCAAGGCTGTGGAAGTTAAATTTGATAAACTGAATTATAGTACAAAATTTGCTTTGTGAATAGTACATTTTAGAATTTTGGATGCCTTATCAAGAACAGTAACTGTGTTTGTGTACTAGCTTGCATCAGATACCTTACTGTAAACAATTTAAACAGTAAATGAACTCCAGTAATGAGTTGTAACTAGGAAGTTATTTTAGAATGATCAATAACTCCAGCCATGATAAATCCCCAAAGTCTTTCAGAGTTAAATTTATGCATTATTTAGTCATGTTTCAGTCCCAAGAGTGACACCTATCAGCAAGTTCACTAACAAGTAGGCACATGATTGCCATCCTATGAAGCAGTGCATATTTATTCATCTCATTTATAACCATTATTTCATACTTATTATTTTTTCTTTAGATTAGTTGCATTAACTGTCAGCATAACTCAGCATACTTTAAAAAGAGCAGAATCTTACTGAGGATACTCAAGATATATACTCAAAATTATGGTTTAATGGAAGTAGGAGAGGTAAGAATTATATTGGAATGTATTGTGAAATTGTTGATTAATAAGATAAATTCATATAACCCAAATTATCTTCTTTACTGACCAGCAGAATGCCTGGCACATAGCAGGCATTTAACAAATATATTTTAATTGACTCATAATTGTCATATACCCATAAGATGAAAGGAAAAACTATATAAGAATCTGATTTTCTCATTTTTTTTAACTTTCATTTTACTTTGCTATTCTTTTTTTCAGAATGCAATTGAATCATACTGTTAGGGTAGCTCCTGAGTGTTGGTAAAGCACTTATTTTAAACATCTCGTACTCTTGGCATGTACCTTATGACAGGTACCTAGGCCTTATTTTATCTTTCTAGACTTAAGTCCCTTTTTCCTCATCCCATTTTACTACTGATTTTGAAACATTTTGGAATAGTAATAATAACTGAGTCATTTGCATTCTTCCATAGCTCTGAGAGTCTAGAAGTAAAATCTCACCCATGAGGAATCTGAGATTCAGAAGTTTTAATGTGATCATGGTCATACAACTGCTAAGTAGCAGTGGCAGGACTTCAATCCAGTTCTTCAAGTTCTGGGTCTAGCATTCTATCTATTCTGTCTTAAAATAAGACCTTGGCTTCCCCCTCCATCTAAATCATGAATAAGACAAATGAAAGTCAGAACAATGCTGAATTTTCACTTCACATAGAGAAAATTGGCAAAGATGACAAAAAATTACAACAGTCAATGTTGTAGCATTGTGGAGAGACAGGTAAATGAATGAATTTTTGGTGGAATTGAATGGTTCAACTATTCTGGAAAGCAATTTGGAATTTTTCAAGTAATGTGACTAAAATGTTCTTACCTTATGACCTAGAGATTCTACTGCTAGGAATAAAACCTGTTATGGGAGAAATATCTTCTCTCTGAGTTCATATAGTGGCTAACTGATGCCAAATATATATTTACCACATTGTAGAAGTTACAGAGATAAAAACCTAGGTTTTATTATTATGCTTAATCATAGGTTCAGGTTTTGGAGGAAACCTTGACCACTATTTGGATCCATATAAGCCCTCATATAGTCAAGACTATGTCAGAGAGACAAATAATTAAGTTACATATTACAGTCTTGTACCTTTCTCTTAAGCCATGAGTTAGAGAGAAAATAGATTCATAATCCCATGCTTTTTTCAATGTTATAAAAATTGAACAAACTTAGAGTCATAATTTCATACATCCCATAAGGAAACAAACAACATAAAACAAACAATATAGGTACACTAAGTTAGGTTAGAGATTAAACAACATTTAGAGGATTCACAGAGTGATTAAAAAGAAAGATTTCTATGTCACATGCACATTTACATGTCACAAGGAGGCAGGGATAGTCAACAGTTTTCCTCTGGCTTCTTGTCTAATGAAATTTTAAGGCTTTAAGTAAATTTTTGCATCCCATAGGACAGGTTTTGGTCAAGTCAAAAGTCTCTCAACTAGGAGAAAGGGCCTTGACCCTCCATTAACATTATTATTCCATGATTCTGGTTTTGGTAGGGTGACATTAATATAAATATATACATGTAGTGAACCAAAATTTGCAGGAGTAATGACCCTGAGCATCAAATAATAAAAGAAAAACAACAATTCCCATAACAAATCCAAGGAAGTCACTAAAAAAAGAAATACACCATATACATAAAACTATTTAATGCAGCACTTTTTATGAGCAAAAAGATGTCCACCAATGAGGGAATGGCTAAACAAATGCTGATGTATAGATGTAATGGGATATTATCTTACTGAATGAAATGACTATTACGATCAATATAGAAAATCATGGAAAGACTTACATGTACTGATGCAAAGTCGAGTCAAGAAAATAATATAACCAATGCCTATGACAATAGAAATGGAAAGAATAACTACCACAAAACTATTACATGTACATGATATTAAATTATAAAGAATAAACCTGAACTTCAAAGAACACATCTACCACTGCTTCTTTTGCATTGGTAGGGAACCAAAGATGTGGAATATCACATGCAATGTAAGATTTTATAAATATGTTGAGTAAGTTATTATTTTTTGTTATATTTTAAGATGATTTATTATAAGAAGTGGCTTCCTAGGAGAGGGAGATAGGGAGATATTTAAATGATTTTAAACAAAAACACCAATAATATCTATTTAAAAGAAAAGATTCACAATTCTAGGAGAAAATAGGGTGATGCCTTATTCTAATGAGATATTTGTTGCCTCTCAGATCATTACAGATAATAGATACCCTAAGGCCCAGAAAATTAAGCTTCTTAACCACTAAGAGACCTAGAAGAACAAGACATGCTTATTTTAAATGTTAATTACATCAACACTATATGAAATGTTCACAATTCTATTGCTTGCAACTGTAGCTCTATATTGGAGAAAAGTACTATTATAGATGGGTAAAACCAAGGTAGTAAATACTGGCAACACACTGGTGCTTAGTTCATTATTTATATTTTCTTCAGATCTTTCCTCAGGATCACTGAATTTAGAGATGGACGAGGCTGTGGAAATATTTTAGTCTGACCCCCCTAATTTTAAACATGAATAAATTGAGCACTAGAATGCTTAAGTGACTTTCCCAAAAACCAACAAGTAAATAGCTAAGTCAGAATTCAAACCCAACTCCTCTGAGATCAAGTCTACTACTTTTGTTGCCCCCACAAACCTCAACCATTTTTGGAAATACTTGTTGCAAAAGTTAAATTTTTTCAGTCCATTCTTGCAAATTAGAGGGGGAGAAAAGAAATGTGACATGAATGTATTGTACCTTTGTACATATAAATGCTAGCATATAAATCATGTCTGTGACTCATTCTCAATCCAATTCCCATTCTTTAAATGATGTGTTTGTAGATTGACAGCTTGCTTCGAGATCCCATTACACTCTGTCATCTAACACCTGCATAAGGTGTAAAAGACTGGGAAACACTGGGTTAAGGAAGCTGTTGCCTTTTTTTCTCACTCTTGCATTCTTTATCTCATTTCAGTCTTTTCTAAATTAGACTGAGACTGATTATCAGCAATGGATTTTGCTTTCAAGTTATTATTAAGATAATTAAGCAGAGTAAGTGATTAAGTCTTTGGTTGACACAATTCACTATCTGGTATTTACTTTTTATTCATTTATGCAGCCTGAAGCCCATTAGGAGACATTTTAAACCAACATATATAATTATCTACCTCAACCCAGAGAAGGGTGAAAGATATTATGGTTAAACATGGTCCTATGCAACTGTCAAGTGGTGATTCTGTTTTCCCTTCATCATGGAGAAAACACCAAGGACAGTTTTTTTTAATAGGTGGACTGGATGAAGAGATGGTACAAATTTCTAACACTTCTTGAATCAGGTCTTTAAAAGTTAATTTTGGTATTTTAAATGACCTGTGCTTGTGAGTGTTTCCTCCACCTATAAATACTCAAATAGATCTGTGACTTCATCCATTTGAATAGTCTTACCACTGAATTAGGTCAAAACCCATCCCTTCCTGTATTCTCTATTCTGCTATGTTTGCCCTGGGCGTTTCATCAATAGAATTAAGGTCCTTCCTTACTTTTAACTATTTAGGCTTTTATCTTATTTCATGTAAGCAATCAAGTACTGGCTCTTTCAGTTCAAATTTTCTACAATCAAAATTTCTACAAATTTTCTACAAAATTACTACAATTTGTAGATTTCTACAATCTACAAATATTCTACAATATGAAGTTTTCTGGGAAGTGGACCTCTCTGACATACAGGTCATTATTTGGTTTTACTTCGTTTGTTCTGAAATGGGTTGGCTTCCCCTTGAGGGAAGGTACTGTTAACTTTTGTATTTGTATTTCAAGCACTTATCACAGTGCTTGGCACATTTGCTTAATAAGAGTTTTTTAAATCAATTCATTCATTTCTTTCTTTAACTCAACTAAGACATTTTAAAGCAAATATTTAAACAGATTATTTAACCTATAGGTCAGAAGTCAGTCAGTCAGCAGATACTATGGGGTCAGTTAAAGATTTTCTCAACAGTGAGAGTATTCTGATCTATTTTGTCCAGAAAGAGGAGATGGAGAGTTGTCTCTTCCACACATCTTTGATGGGTTCAATATAAATATAATCCCTGTATAGCTGGAATTGTGAAGATCTGAGCAGATTTTTGTTCTCTTGTTTGCAATTGTATGGAAATTGCCAAGAGTATTTTCATTCTTCATTCTGGGTGTTAAATCTCAAAAGCCAATTTGTGATATGACATTGTACTTTTTTTTAAGAAAGAGAAGAACAAAATCCAGACCTATGGTTTCTTTAAGACAGGGAATTCAGTTACAAAAAAGCTCCCTTCAACTCAGATTAGCAACTCATTTGTAACTGATACTCTCAGATAGTTGCCCAAGGTACATATTAATTCCTTCAGGGTCACACGACCAGTTTTGTTGCAAATTTCAGACCTTTATCCACTATGCCATGCTGCCAGCTTCTCCATCTAGTACTGAAACACCAATTATCCAAAGTCAGGATTTTGACATGACTGCTGTAACAAAAAAAGTAAAATTTTAAAAATTAGCTCTTTCCTTCCATAATTACCAGGTACAGCACAGCAACTCATATAATTAATACTTGTGCTAATAGAGTCTACAGATTAAAGCTCTCCCTTGGTGAAAGTTAGAAAACCAGAGATTGACTTCCAGAAAAGATTAGCTTTTTTCATACTATATATTCCATACATGACTCCACCTGTTTCTGTTTGAAAGAGCAATAAGGATTAAAATGATTACAGAAATGCCTTAGAAAAAAAAAGAAAGTAGGGAGAAATCATAAGAAAAAATATATCCAACTCTAATTGGAGCTCCATAATCTCTATCAGAGGTTCCCAAAGTGGGTCTTGCTGGTCCCTGGAAGGCACTGGACCGACCCAGGGAGGGTGGTAGTAGCCTTGGGTGCAATTGTTGGATGTTGAATAAAAATAAGGAGACAGTGAAAGAATAAGGAAAGAAGAGAAGATAAGAATATTTTGAAAACTATTCTTACATGTTTCATCTGTTGTGTAGCAGAGTTAAGGTCATAGTGTGATTACATTATTTTCCAAATGAACACATAAAATGTAAGTTAAAACCAATCAGTGGTAAAGTGCACAGACAGGTGTTAATGAGCAAGGGTTTGCAGTCCAATTTGTCATATATTATCTGGAAGTCCAACATGCATGGGCAGGTATATGTGTATGTAATGACTTGTTTATGATACTATACCACATGGTTACATGACACAATATTGCTTCAGCAAAATTTCAATGCAAGAAAAACCTCACAAAGTTACAATAAATTATTAAATTTCAGATGTCATTTTTTATTAATTTATTTTGAATTATCAACAAGCTTTTGAATTTTAAATTTTTCTCCCCCTCCCTTCCCACCTCCCTCCCCAAGACTGCACCCAATTTTATATAGGTTATACATATATATATTCCTATTAAACATATTTTCACATTAGTGATGCTGTAAGCAAGAATTAGAACCAATAGGAGGAACCACGAGAAAGAGGAAACAAAACACAACAGAAGAAAAAAATGTCAAATAGTATGCTTCGATCTGCATTCAAACGCCATAGTTCTTTCCTCTTTGTGGATAGCATTTTCCATCATGAGGCCTTTGGAAATGTTGTAGATCCTTGTATTGCTGAGAAGGGTTAAGTCTATCAATATTAATTATCACACAACATGGCTGTTATTGTGTACAACATTCTTCTGCTCACTTTACTCAGCAACAGACCATACAAGTCTTTCCAGGTTTTTCTGAAGTCAGTCTGTTCATCATTTCTTATAGCATAATAGTATTTCATTACATTCATGTACCACAACTTGTTCAGCCATTCCCCAACTGATGAGCACCCACTCAATTTCCAATTTTTTGCTACCACAAAAAGAGCTGCTATAAATATTTTTGTACATGTGGGTCCTTTTCCCACTTATATGATCTCTTTAGGATACAGCCCTAGAAGTACTATTGCTGTGTCAAAGGGTATGCACATTTTTATACCCTTTGGGCATAGTTTCAAATTGCTCTCCAAAATGGTTGGATCATTTCACAACTCCACTAACAATGCATTAGTGTTCCAATTTTCCCACATCTTCTCCAGCATTTATCATTTTCCTGTTTTGTCATCTTGGACAATCTGATAGGTGTGATGCGGTACCTCTGAGTTGTTTTGATTTGCATTTCTCTACTCAATAGTGATTTAGAGTATTTTTTTCATATGACTATAGATGGCTTTAATTTCTTCATCTGAGAACTGCCTGTTCATATTCTTTGACCATTTATCAATTGGGGAATGATTTGTATTCTTACAAATTTGATTTAATTCTCTATATATTTTAGAAATGAGGGCCTTATCAGAGAGACTAGTTATAAAAATTCTTTCCCAATTTTCTACTTTCCTTGTAATCTTGTTTGCATTGGCTTTGTTTGTGCAAAAACTTTTCAATTTAATGTAATCAAAATTATCCATTTTGCATTTTGTAGTGTTCTCTATCTCCTGTTTGGTCATGAATTCTTCTGTTCTCCATAAATCTGATAGGTAAACTATTCTTTGTTCTCCTAGTTTGCTTATAGTATCAGCCTTTATATCTAAATCATGAACCCATTTTGACTTTATTTTGGTATATGGTGTGAGATTTATGGTCTATGCCTAGTTTCTGCCATACTCTTTTCCAGTTTTCCCAGCAGTTTTTGTCAGAGTGGGTTCTTGTCCCAGAAGCTGGGGTCTTTGAGTTTATCAAATAGTAGATTACTATAGTCATTGACTACTGTGCATACTTAACCTATTCCACTGATCCAGCACTCTATTTCTCAGCCAGTACCAAACAGTTTTGATGATTGCTGCTTTATAATACAATTTAAGATCTGGAATGGCTAGGCCACCTTCCCCTGCATTTCTTTTCATTAGTTCCCTTAATATTTTTGGACCTTTTGTTTTTCCAAATGAATCTTGTTATTATTTTTTCTAGCTCTATAAAATAATTTTTGGTAGTTTGATTGGTAAGGCACTGAATAAGTAAATTAGTTTAGGTAGAATTGTCATTTTTATTATATTAGCCCAGCCTTCCCATCAGGAACTGATGTTTTTGCAGTTATTAAGATCTGACTTTATTTGTCTGAAAAGTGTTTTGTAATTGTGTTCATATAGTTCCTGGTTTTGTTTTGGGAGATAGACTCCTAAATATTTTATAATGTCTACAGTAAGTTTAAATGGAATTTCTCTTTCTATCTCTTGCTGTTGGGTTTTGTTGGTAAGATACAGAAATGCCTATGATTTATGTGGGTTTTTTTCATAGCCTGCAACTTTGCTAAAGTTGTTTATTATTTCAAGTAGTTTTTTTACTTGATTCTCTAGGATTCTCTAAGTATATCATCATATCATCTGCAAAGAGTGATAGCTTTATTTCTACTTTGCCTATTCTAATACCATCAATTTCTTTTTCTAATGTTTCCAGAATGTCCATTGACATCCTTGTTTAACCCCCGATCTTATTTGAAATGCTTCTAGCTTATCACCATTACATATGATGCTTGCTGAAGGTTTTAGGTAGATGCCATTTATTATTTTAAGGAAGTCTCCATTTATTCCTATGCTCTCTAGTATTTTTAATAGGAATGGGTGTTGTATTTTGTCAAAAGCTTTTTCTGCATCTTTTAAGATGATCATATGGTTTCTGTCAGTTTTGGTATTGATATGATCAATTATGCTGATAGTTTTCCTAATATTGAACCAGCCCTACATTCCTGGTATAAATACTACCTGGTCATAGTGTATTATTTTTGTGACAAGTTGCTATAATGTATTTGTTAATATTTTATTTAAAATTTTTGCATCTATATTCATTAGAGGAATTGGTCTATAATTTTCTTTCTCTGTTTTTACTCTTCCTGGTTTAGTTATCAGCACCATGTTTGCATCATAAAAGAATTTGGTAAGACTCCTTCTTCACCTATTTTGCCAAATAGTCTGTATAGTATTGGAATTAATTGTTCTTTAAATGTTTGATAGAATTCCCTTGTAAATCCATCTGGCCCTGGAGATTTTTTCCTAGGGAATTCATCGATTTCTTTTTCTGAGATGGGGTTATTTAGGTATTTCCCTTCCTCTTCTGTTAATCTGGGCAATTTATATTTTTGTAAATATGTACCCATTTCACTAAGATTGTCAAATTTATTGACATACAGTTGGGCAAAATAGTTGCTAATTATTGTTTTAATTTCCTCTTCCTTGGTGGCAGATTCACCTTTTTCATTCTTGATACTGGTAATTTGGTTTTCTTCTTTCTTTTTTTAATTATATTTTATTGCTTTTTTCATAAAACCAGCTCTTAGTTCTATTTATTAGTTCAATAGTTTTCTTAATTTCAATTTTATTATTTTTTCCTTTGGTTTTCAAAATTTCTAATTTGATGTTTAATTGAGGATTTTTAATTTGCTCTTTCTCTAGTTTTATTTTAGTTGTACGCCCAATTCATTGATCTCCTCTTTTTCTATTTTATTTATGTTAGCATTCAGAGATATAAAACTTCCCCTAAGAACTGATTTCATTGCATCCAATAAGTTTTGTTATGTTGTTTCATTATTTTCATTCTCTTGAATGAAGTTATTGATTGTTTCTATGATTTATTGTTTGACCCAATCATTTTTTAGGATTAGATTATGTAGTTTCCTATTATTTTTTAGTCTATCTTTCCATGGCCCTTTATTACATATAATTTTTATTGCATCATGATCAGAAAACAATGCATTTCATATTTCTTCCTTTCTGCATTGGATTGTAAGGTTTTTATGCCCTAGTACATGGTCAATTTTTGTGTATGTGCCACATACCACCAAGAAAAAAGTATATTCCTTTCTATCCCCATTCGATTTTCTCCAGAGGTCTATCATAACTAACTTTTCTAATATTCTATTCACCTCATTAACTTCTTTCTTGTTTATTTTGTGGTTAGATTTATCTAGTTCAAAGAGGGGTAGGTTGAGGTCCCCCACTAGTATAGTTTTGCTGTCTATTTCTTTCTGTAATTCCCTGAACTTCTCCTCTAAGAATTTAGATGCTATACCATTTGATGCATGTATGTTTAGTAATGGTATTACTTCCTTGTCTATGGTACCTTTGAGCAGGATGTAGTTTCCTTCCTTAACTCTTTTGATATTTTTGTTTTTTCTATGTCTGAGATCAGGATTGCTACCCCTGCTTTTTTTTTTTTTTTACTTCAGCTGAAACACAATATATTCTTCTCCAGCCTTTTACCTTTACCTTGTGTGTGTCACTCTTTTCCAAATGTGTTTCCTGTAGATAACATATTGTAGGATTATGGTTTTTAATCCATTCTGCTATATGCTTCCTTTTTATGGGAGAGTTCATCCCATTCACATTCACAGTTATGATTACTATCTTTGTCTTTCTCTCCAACCTTTCCCCCACATTTATGCTTTTCTTTCTCCTTTCTCCTTTTCCCTTGGTCACTAGTGTTTTGATTTTGACCATCATCTCCCTCAATCCATCTTCCCTTCTATTAGCCCCTTCCCTTTTCTTCCCCTTTAGCCTTACTGCTTCTTCCCTCCCTTCTATCCCCCCTCCCTTTTCTTTCATTTTTTCCCTCCTACTGCTGCTATAGGGCAAGATAGATTTCTATACCTAGCTGATTATGTTATTTTCTTCTTGAGCTAAATCTGATGAGAGTAATGTTCAAACAATGCTCATCTCCCTCCCTTCTTTCCCTCTACTATAATAGGTTTTTGTGTCTTTTCCTGTAATGTAATTACCCTTGTCTGCCTTCTCCTTTTCTTTTCTCTCAGTACATTTTCTTAGATCAGATTAATCCACTTACTAGGATCCATTTAACCCATTTGAAGAAAACAAGTCCCTAAAAAATACAGTTGGCCAAATGGGGAAGGAGATACAATTTTTAACAAATTGTTTTCTTCTATTAGATTTTGTACCTCCCTCCCCATTTGGCCAACTGTATTTTTTAGGGACTTCTTTTCTTCAGTGTCCTTTTTTTTTCCAGTTGACCAATTGTATTTTTTGAGGACTCTTCTACCTCTCTCATTTGGCTTTTAAAATCCTTCTTGAGCTCTTCTAAAAAGACCTTTTGGGCTTCAGACCAGGTCATATTCCCTTTTGAGGTCCCACATATGGGTTTATTGACAATGTTGTCCTCCTCAGAATTTCTGCCTTGATCTTCACTGTTCTCATAATATGAATCTATGGTACATTTCTTTTTATTCGTGGTGTTTGCTTATTTCCTGGCTGTAACAATAAGGTGTTATGGGCTGCAGCACTTATAACTTGTTTCACAGGTTCGGATCTGTACCCACAAAGACACATTCACACTCTTCCTTGTTTATAAATGATTTAATAATGGCAATAATCATAAACATAAATGCATATAAATGTGATTACATATGATTATACAATCTTAGAAGCAAAGACTATTAACAGAAAGATAGAGAGATAAAGGAGAAAAAATACATCACCAATCTGAGGAAGCACCAACTCCTGAACATCTGGCTGGGAGAATCCTGTATCACAGCTGTCAGGGTCTTGGTTGGGAAAGTCAACAGAGGGGCATCCCCATCTCTGAAACAAAGACCTCCAAAAGTCCCTTTCCCAAATGGCTCCTTTTATATCTATGTAAACCATGGGATAACAACCTTAGAACAAAGGTGGAGCTTGACCAAAGCTCCAGATGGCTATTTTTTTTATGTACGTATCCAAGGAGAGGCCAGTTCCTTGGACACCTACAAGCTTTCCTCAAGGAATACGAGATATTCCTTGAGATAAGAGTTGTTCGGCCTTGGTAACATAGTTTGTTTTATTCTTTAATGTTCTGTTCCCTTGGTGCTCTTGGTCATGCATACTAACTTTAAATTACATTCCTTATGTCAGGTCATAAGGCAGTTGTGCGAGGGGCTGGGGAGGATCTCCTCAGTTTCCCTTACACTGGCCTTTAAAAAGAGATTGAGCTCTCCTGCTGGGGAGCAAAGGGCACTGACCCAAGCCTCTTGTGTTGGGAGCCTTGGGCCTGGTCACTGGATTTTTGTGCTGGGGCCTCCGATGTTGGCAGTTGGAAGCTGTAGGGTTCTGACAGCTTACCTGGTGTTTGGCTAGAATCAGCAACACTGGAACTCTAGGGATAGGATTGGGTAGTCTGGTCCCTGGATGTTGCCTGCTTTTCTTTTCCCTTCATTTTCTTCAGCTTCTTTCAGATGGATGTTGCAGTATGTTTATCCCCCTAGTGCCCCTCAGACAGCTTCACAGATTTTTGCTGAGGCGCTGGGAGACTGCTGTAGCATGCCAAGGCACCTGGTGGTTTTCTGAGCTGGTTTGCACTGCTTCTCCCACCATCACTGAGGCATTTGGGGTCCAGGTGTTGGTGTTTGCCTGTTTTACCACCTGGGTTTCAGGATTTCCTCCTGGTATGCTGAGGTAGGGCTTTCCACTAGCTTGCTGGGAGCCTCCCATCCCCAGGGCAAGAGAGGCCTTTCCCAATCCCTCAAACTACCTGAGCTGCTGGACTGCTGTACCTCATCTTTCTTCTGGTTCAACTGTTCCAGGGTTTTCCTGGGGTGATATTTTCCGGGCTTTCTGAGGTTGATAGGGGAGGGTTAGAGCAACTTACTTTTTTCTATGCCATCTTGGCTCTGGAAGTGGAACCACTGCTAACTTTCAATTAAGATTCATCAAGATGTGTGATTTAAAAAAAATATTTTATATATTTTTTTGAAATGATGCAAATTAAAAAAAAAAATTAAAGGGTTAAACAAAGTACATTTCCAGGGAGGCAATGAGTCCTTTTTATTTTGAAAGGGGGGGCAGGCTAAACAAGTTAGAGAACCTCTGCTCTAAATGATGAATGTTTTAAATGAATATTTGGATCTGATTTTCATCACAGATATTTACACTTTTTTCTTAAATTCTATTATTTGATAAATACAATGGTTCTCAACACACGGCTATACTAAAACCATGAATTATTCTCCAATGATGAGATTTTTCTCAAAGTTTTATTTTTTCTCTGGTCATAAGGAGATCATAAAGAGTGATTTCAGGTTCAGATATATCACCATTTACCAGATTGATGTGTTAATGAAAACCTATCATATGCTGGTAAATCAAATGTTGGTGAAAATCAAATGTTGGAAAAATGGAGCCTATTTTCTAACTGAAATTTATTCATTTAAGAAATTCTTGATAATTTTTGATCCATCTAAACATGATAGCTCCTAATACCTTTGAGCTTATGGGACTTGCCCCATCACTCTTCATAAACAATAAGCTGTGCTTAAAGAGAGTGGAATTATTAATGTGGGGGGTGGAGCTAAGAACCTGGTCCAGAAAGTACCACCCCTTGCTGGATCACTAAACTCTTTGTATCTCATTCTATAAGCTAAAGATAAAAATTTCCAATACCCAGGCATGTGTATTCTGACCTTGCAGGGGCCACATACATTCTTGTTCTCCAAGGGTTTATTATTCTACTCAACAAATATTTATTAATCCTCTACTGTGCACAAGGTACTGTGATCTGAATGTACTTCAGCATTTCAAATTAAAACCAAAAATCTTTCTTGGTGAATAAAAATGATCTCATTTAAAAAAAAAAGGCCTATTGCTTTCACCAAAGAATCCACTTTGGTGGAATCCGCAAGAAATCCACTTCTTTTGTGAAGCCCCCTTTAAGAACCAGCAAAGAACAAACTCTTATTCCCTTCCCTCAGTCACACAAATGTATGGCTACCCCTTTTCCCAAAAATCTTCCCAACTCTCATCTGTGGAATTTTTATATTATTGCTTTTGGAATTTTGCATTTGTGGATATTTTTTTTTTTTTGCCCAGGGACATTTAATAGATAGAACCTGTCTAATCTACAGGTTATGCCCAGCTACAGGAAAACATACACAAAACATACACGCAGAAAATATGGGGAACCATCAACAGAGGTAAGCCCAGCACAGTCGCAAAACATATCTGACTGCATAGTAAACAAGGCAGCGTTCTCAAACCAGGAATAAGCTTGGAATCTTGGCTTAAAGAAAGTTTTTTTAGAAGATTCATGAAACAACCCTGTATACTGTGGGTGATACAGATAGACCCCAGAATTTTATTTATCACACAAACATTCAGAAAGTGTTATTCTGTTTTAAAGGTCCTCCTTTTTGTTGTTCAGTTGTTTTAATCATATCCATCTGTGATCCCATTTCAGATTTTCTTGGCAAAGATACTGGAGTAGTTTATCATTTCCTTCTCCAGATCACTTTACAGATAAGGAAACTGAGGCAAATAGTGTTAAGTGACTTTGTCAAAGATCACATAGCCAGTAAGTATCTAAGGCCACATTTGAACTCAGGGTTCCTGACTCCAAGCCCAGTGGCAATAGACAATGTCAATAGACATTGAGGTACATAGCTGTCTCCCTTTTGACAGGAGGCTAAAAAGCAAATAAATTAGTGGTGATTGTTCATATTATAAAAAAAAAATATTACTTCACTTTGTGAAAGAGAGTCCCTGGGAAGAATTTGACATATAGAAGAGCCAGCACTTCCATCATGATTCCCACATTCTCTGTCTCTCTGTCTCTTTCTGTTTCTGTCTCTCTGTCTCTCTCTTTCTCTCTTTCTCTCTTTCCCTCTGTCTCTGTCTCTGTTTCTCTCTCTCTCTCTCTCTCTCTCTCTCTCTCTCTCTCTCTCTCTGTCTCTCTGTCTCTCTCTCTCTTTCTCCCCTCAGGGATGAAAAGAATCTGGAAGCATATGTTGCCTCAGACATGGAGCATTGAATAACTAGTCTCCACTAATGAAGGGAGTCCTTTGCAAGTGGGCTTTAGGGCTAGATTATACAATTTCATCAGTTAAAAAAAAAGGAAGTCACCAGCAAGTCTCTAATTTGTCTCACTGCATAATCACAAAATTTTCCTGAGGATATATTCAAAACAAAACAAAAACAAACAAACAAACAAAAAAGAACAGTGAAAAGCTATGGTTCTGGATAAGTCTACCTGACAACAATTCACTGTAAGTCCTACATTGGGTCATTTCTAATTTTCAAGTGTTTAGTTCTTTCAATGAAGCCAAGTTTCTCCCAGAAATGAAATCTTAATATTTTTCTTCCTTTGCTCATTTCCATTGCTCTACTTCAGCTCAAACAATCTTCCCAGGTTTATCTAAAACCATCCTCTTGATCATTTTATATGGCACAATTTCATCCCATTACATTCATATACCACAGTATGTTCAGCATTTGGAAATTTTAAACTATTATGATTCATAGGTACACAGAGTGTCCCAAAAATCTTGGTGCCATTTAAAGTTTTAGAAGACAAGTTTTAAAGACTTTTGGGAGTCTACACTAAGACTTTGGGAACAAACTATATAGCATCATCAAGGGATTTATATAAAAAATAC
This sequence comes from Vombatus ursinus, assembly GCF_900497805.2. Classification (NCBI taxonomy): domain Eukaryota; kingdom Metazoa; phylum Chordata; class Mammalia; order Diprotodontia; family Vombatidae; genus Vombatus; species Vombatus ursinus. The sequence goes on from NW_020954617.1 coordinate 2,709,161, forward strand.
TACATATACAAAAATATCACTCAAAAGGTCATGGATATTAAGTACAACTTAGGGTATGATATGCTATAAGTAAAACTGTATCCACAATGTGACATGAAATTGTAAAAGAAGGTAGACCAGTTATCTAGTAAGACAGGCAGCTGACTTGCTATATTTGTACTGACATGTCATGAGTTCTAGAGGAAGGCTCTTAGTATGTTCAATTCTCAATGAAATGATTTATGAGAGGAAATGAAAAAGATTTGCACAGGATGAAAAGGTAAGGATGGTTTGCTCTGCAATATTGGAGAGACTGTGTGTGCATTAATCAGATTACATATCACAGGTCCACTGGTAGTAGGCTGTTCGGTGATATAGTGGATAGAGCACTGGGTCTACAGAGAAGAAGACCTGAGTTCAAATCAAGCCTCAGACGTTTATTGATTTGATGACCATGGCAAAATCACTTAGCTATTGCCTTACTCCATTTCCTCATCTGGAAAATAATAGCACCAACCTCCCAGGGTTGTTGTGAGAATAAATTGAGATGATATTTGTAAAGTGCTTAGCAAAGTGTCTGGCACATAGTAGGTGCCATATAAATGCTAATAATTATTATAATTTATGAAGTTGTTTATGAGTCTCTCAATGAGGAAAAAAAGATCTCCAAACAATCTTTAAAGCTCTTCTCTTATTTTTTTTAGTTACATATAGTTATCATCTCCATAAGTTACCTTAGAATGGTACCTCAATAAATCAAAGGTTTTTTTATTTCCTCCATGTAGATACTGTCTTCACTATGCTAACTGGTAGATTGAACAGTTAACACTTTTTCAGAACCTATACCTAAATCTCTCTCTATCATGTTAAAACTAGTCTTTTATTAACATTTCTAATACATATAATGAACTAAAATTTCCAGTATGATTTTCCATTATTATCCTAATAATCTCTCTACCCTACCCCAACTCTGCCCTTCTCTGGATATAAATACAGAGAGATAGATATTGGGAGACGTGTCTACAGGTAGATATAGACATCTATAGGTAGATATGCTTATTTATAAACATGACTATTTAATCTATTTGTAAATATGTATGAAATTTCAACCCCCAAAAACTTTTATTAAAAGTCTATTTTGTTCATAGTGTTAGAATATAAAGTATGTATAAACAGTTCATATAATTCTTGAGCTTATGTTCTAATGCAGGCTGCTTAGGTAATAATTCCTTTTATAAAGTAAAAAAAAAAATCCTAGTTCAAATAATCCTTCAGTTTATGTGTTGTGTAGGCTCACATTTTCCTAGGCCATATTTTTGTAAAGGACACCTGCATTTATATGATGATTTCAAAGACCATTACTGAGTTCAGCCTGGAAAATCTACACCAAGTCTTTTGGGCTTTCTTAAAGGAAAAATATTTCATTTTCCCTGAACCACAATCCCAAGCTCATCTCTAGCTTTATGATGCTGACTTCTTAATGAATAAAAGTTAGAATTTTAAGTGTTTTAAATGTGTGACTATTCTACTGGCCACTAATCTTTCATTAACAGTTAAAAAATACTTTCCTGCTGTATGTGATATATAATTATGTCATTCCTGTGAGATAGGTCAATATTGTCATCTTTATGTTAAAAAGAGAGACCATGAAAAAGAAGCATTCTTTTTTCTCTGCTTGGACTTTGAGGAGACAAAATCCTTTTAAAATTTCAATACCTGGAGTCAAATCCAGTGAGTTGAATGCTTATATGAATATTTGAGTTAATTCTCAGATGGGATATCAGTTCATCAAGAGCTTCATGTGTTGGTTTGACAATCTGTGAAAAGTGAAATCAAATACTATTATATCACAGAATCAGAATTAGAATAAACCTTAGAGGCAACCAAGTCCAAATCTTTCTTTTCACAGATAAGGAAACAGAAGGGTAGGGTGGTTAGGTGACTTGCCTGGTATGTCATAGATAGTAAGTCTAAAGAAGAATTTGAATTAAGGTTTTCCTGGCTCTACTATGTTTGGTCCATGATGCCAATTTGCTGGCTATAATGATGATTAGAGACTAGATGTACAATTTTGGGTGTGTTGGAATTTCACAGATTCTGCTTGGACAAGATAATCTCTTGTTCCCTGGTCTTTCTCTTGTTATAGATGTAGGCATTGTTAAATATGCAGGGTTCTTCAGGATTTAATTTTTCAAAGCCTTGCGAAGCAACCCAGAAACTTCTAAAAAAACAGCATGACTGAGGTGATTTTGTTCCATGAAAACTGGTTGACTGATTATTCTAAAGAAATTGTGACTGTTAGGGCTTTGTGCCAGCTGTCTGAGACTGTAGGCTACCTATATATGGGAAGGTCACCACACTCCATCTTGTTCATCCACTTATGTCCAAAGGTATGTTTGGCTCCATCCTTATAGAAGCCATGGGCATTCCTACTTCTCTTACACATTCATGTCATGGGGCACCCTGGGAATAACCCTTGTCCCTTTTCCCCGAAAGCAATCATGGAACATATCCAGATAAATTAATACTCTGCTAACCCTAAACATATAAATGTGAGCCTGGCCAAAAAGCATGATGAAATGAAAAGAACACATATAGGTTATTAGTTTGAAATAAGTCTGGAAAGGAGAAGTGTTATAAGGTTATGATACCAAGTTAAAGAATATGAACTACAGAATGTAAAGCTTCTAAAGGGAGTCTGTTTCATTGGTTTTTTATACTCCCAGTGTCTGAAATATGTCACTTAAAAATGCTTGCTGATTGGCTAATTAATCTGGCAATAGGGGACCACTGAAAAGATTTGAGGAAACAAATAGCATAATTGAATTTGTTCATGAGAAATTTTATTTTGGCAGTGATATGAAGGCATGATTTTCTACTGGACTGCACTCCTCATGACTTTCCCAATATTCCCCAGGAATCTCTTCATACTGCAAGATCACTGTGGCCATGGAATTCACACCTCATTAGTACCTTCTGCTCCTGAGGGCCCTCCCTCCCTCAGAATTGAAAAGTAAAGAAGAGAGAGCTACTCCTGAGGGAGGGACACCCTCCATCCCTCTGCCCCTACTTTTTAGCTACCTTTTATGTGTTGTCTTTCCCCATTTTACTGTAGATTCCTTGAGGGTAGGGGCTGTCTAATGTCTTTCTTTGTATCCCTAATGCTTCACACAGTGCCTGAAACAAAGCAGTCCCTTAATAAATGTTTATGAAGGATGAATCTGAGAGGTTAGAAGGTAAAGAAAAGAAGCCAATTAGGATGTTATTACATAATTCCAGTCAGGTAACAATGAGGGCTTGTGATGGGGAGAGATTAGAGGGAATAGATGTGATAGATGTTATGAATGGAGAACACACAGGGCAACTGATTATTTGTGGGAGAAGAGATTTAAGGATGCCACAAATGTTGTGACATATTGTTGACTGGCTAAATGATGATTGATGTTGTTAATCTTTCACTCGTGAAGAGGACCAATGACATCACAATGACTTGTACCTGGATTGGATTTAAGTAAGGTGGAGCTTAGCCAAGTCATCAAGTGACAGAAGTACTGAAGTCAGAAAGGATTGGAACATGGTGAGGTTGAGATCATTGGAGAACAAACAAGTGGAGATGTATGGCTGTAAACAGTTTGAGATGTTGGTCTGGTCTTCAGGGGATTTGCGTAGAGGTAACAGTCAAACCGTAGAAGTGAATGAGAGAGTATAGAGAGAAAAAGGAGTTCCAAAGAGAGAATACCATGGAGCATACACATTAAAATGTCAGGGGAAAACAATTCAGCAAAGAGACTGAGGAAGAACAGTTGGGTCGGAGAACTATGTCTCAGGAATCAAGAGAGGAAAGGTTATTCAGAAAAAAAGAGGAGACTGAAGGGAGTGTTGAAAACTAAAAAAAACTAGTTATTTAAAAAAGAAGGAAAAGAGGAGACTAATGATATCGAAATATATAAATAATTCTAGGAGAATGAAGACTTACAAGAACCACTGGATTTGGTAAAAAGGTACTTCCATGAATCAAGTCAACAAGAATTTATAAAGTACCTATTATATACTAGGCAATGTGGTAAATGCTGGAGATACAAAGATTAAAAAAAGATAAAAAAGATACAAAGATAAAAAAAACTCTCAAGGAGCTTACAGTCTAACGGGAAAAAGAACATATAAATAACTGTATACAAAGCAGATATAGACAGGATAAATTGGAGATAATCACAGAAGATGTTTTAAGAGAGAAATTTCAGTAGAAAGGTAGCTGCAAAAGTTGGATTACAAAGAATGGAAGGGTACGCATATGTATTTGTGGGAGTGTGGGAGTGTGTGTGTGTGTGTGTGTGTGTGTGTGTGTGTGTATCTTTGTTTGGAAACTAGAGGCATTACATGTCAACAATTCTTTTGAAAAGTTTGTTACTGTGGGAATACAGTGTGATGAGACAAAAAAAAAGATCAAGACTTTTTTTTTAAGTATTGGGAACAGAATAGCATGTTTGGAGGTAGATGAAGAGTAGCCAGATATGAGAATGAAAATGCAAGCTGTGTAGGAAGGGGGAGATGAAGATGAATAGAATCAAGAGCAAAGTTAGAGCTTTGGCAAGATTAGATTCTACCCTTTATATTCTCCTTAATAGTTTAAAAATGAATAAAATATTAAATTCAGGAACATGATTATTTTGCATTTATACTGTAATTTTTCTTCAAGTAAATCATTCTGGGTTTCCACTATATTTCAATATATTTTTCAAATGCAATCAGATGGTATGAAAAAAAAACCCTGCATTGAGACATGATGTGATAGTTAAATCACATGATTGTTATCTCCTGATAGAGATTCTGACAGAGCTAAAATATGGTATTGTAAGAAAACCTGCCATTTTCTGATCTGATATGATTAGATATTTATGAGAACAATCTATTTATCATGACAAAGTGTATCTAACAAGAAATAAACCCTTTTATACACAGTGTCATTGAATAAAAGTAAAATACTTAGGGGTTTGATATAAAAATTCATAGGATTTCCATCCATTAATTTGTCAGCAAGAAAATAAAATACTTTCATCTAGCAGAGGTTTTATCTTTTCAATAGCAAAGCATAATTTAATTGAATCAACATTTACAAATTTTTTAATTTGAACCACATTGCAAAAAAAAAGGTGAAGATTAAAGAGGTTGAGTAGAAACCATAATCTGTCTTTTCCCATAAAAGTTATAACTCAGGTGTATAGGAGCAGGGGGATAAAGGAATGGAGAAGAGAACAGGTGATATGTGTGATATATAGCACTCTGGATTTAGAGTTTCTAGTCCTAACTACAATAAACTCACAGGGTGATCTTGGGCAATTCATTGGACCTTACTTAGCTCTAAAATGTCTATCCCAATTACTTCATAGTATATTGTATATTATGCTTATAGCTGACTTCTCTTTTTGGAGAAAGAAGATTGAAAGTAAGTATAAATGGTACAATTTAGATTGGCAGGTTTAGATCACTTTTCACCATTATTTTCATTATCATTCACTCCCTCTCTTCTCATGAAAGTTTTGTCAGTCTTAGCAGCAATATGCTCTCGATTATAAGTTAAGAGAAGCAGCAAAATTATTTTAATAATAAATAATAATATTTAACAATAAAGTAATATTAAATAGTATAATGAAGAATTGTAAAGGAAACTTTCCTGATAGCATTTTAATTTATTCAAGAACTCATTTCTATAAGCATTTCCTCTAATAGATCACAAACATGCTACATCATTCTGTGTGAAATTTCTCTGTAACTTCTCATAATACTTCCTAGAAGTTGAACTTTTTAATATTAAATAAGTAAAAGCAAATGAAAAAGAATATTCTTTTGTCATTCTTTGCTCCTTATGCATGCCTAGCTTACCTCATCTTCTGATCATGCATTTTCTCAATGATACAGAACTTGCAGCATATAAATCATCATTAGTACTATAATGGTCTACTTATGCCCATTACTGTCCTTTGAATTGTTCATAATTTTGATTCTTTAGAGACTTATGTTGTGGTTTGCAATCTCATAATATCACTGGAATAATCTTTTTTTAATCACTTTTTGTTTGGGGGGGATTTGGAGTGAGAGAAAGAGCAAAATAATTTCTAGTCATCTCTTTTCCTCCTACTCAATTATGCCCATGTTTAATGTCAATACAAAATATACGTATTCATGTGACATTCATATTTTTTAAACTGTGGGGTTTAGTTTGGACAATTTGCACTTTTCCATTTTTTGTTTGTTTTTGTTTTCTTCATAGATTTCTGGGTTGGTATATTTTGAGTAACCATGAATCTCACTGAACAGATTGAAAATGGCTGTTTGGTGTCTGGAGTTTTGCATGGATTGGATAGGAGAGAGAGTTTGTCAATGAGATCACAGCCCTTGAAGCATATTCTAATGCCAATCCAATATGTAGAGCTTCGGTTTGGGTCATGATGACTCATGGTTAGTACTGTGTAATGAAAAAAAAAACCTTCTAAACGGCTTTAGAGCAAGAAGGACTTATAACTCAAGAAAGGCTGAACTGGAATTGAGTGTGCACAAATGGTTCAAGCAAGAAATCTTACATTCTTTTTCCTGGTAGTTTTCAATTGAAGAGGATTGCTTTGAGCTGTTAAGTGGTACCACTGTTTTAACTGTGTTTATTCTTTCCTGATATTAGGTGAATTAATATCCTTATAAGGGATGACTATAAGGTTACTAGTGAGCTTGAGAGAGCAACAGAGAAATCCTACCTGCAAATGGAGTCAGGAATAGAGTTTGCCATGGTGGTAGTGACAAAAGACAGAGAAAGGGAAGGAACCTTGTAAGGACCCCAAAAAGAGAGAAAAGGACTTGCAGTCTGGGAGTGGGAAGATAACCCTTTTGCCACACATGTTCTCTATATACGAACTTCACAACCGCCATACTTTAAGTATCTCTCTAGAGATATAATTTATGCAAGAGAAACCTATACCCACAGTTTGAGGATTAAAACAAAAGAAACTTTATTTCCCTATATCTTCTCAGTAAACATTGCTTTGTAAAAGCTAATCATTTTCAGTGAGATTACTGCTATTAGGAGGAGTGGGTCCAGATGAAAGCTCAGAGTCATCAACAGTATTAAAAGCCAGAGAAGAAATATTGTATCCTCTGGAACCTAATTTGCCAGGGCAAGTGGCCACAAAGGGTGGTACATATGCAATCAGTTCAATGTCATACACAAATAGGGACAAGGAAGGGACCTCATCATCTGTAGAGAATACCTGTTCAATAAACAAGAATTTCTTAAGAAATTACATTGTGTCAGACATTGTGCTGAATGTGGAAGATAGAGAGAAAAAGGAAAAAAAAATCCTTCTTCCATTTGGATTCTATGTTAAGGGATCCTTCACAATAGTAGAGATCACATTTGGTAATCATATATAACCATATTTTATATTTTATTTAAATTAGAAGAGTCAACAAACCAATCAAATTTTTAAAAAAAATGAGTTTCAATATGCCAAGCATTGAGTTATGTGTTAAGCATACAAAAAAAAAAAGAATATAAGAACTCAAAGATCTTGGACACTCCTTAGTACAATTTGTAACTAACTGAGTTCTTTCTACAATATTCCCCCAAAGAGGTTCACTCTTATCTTCTCAAAAACAAATAATCAAAGCCACAAAACCTCAGAGGCCACCCTAGTCCAACTTGCACCTGAACAAGAATCCTTTCTATAATATGTCCAATGAGTGGTCATAAGCTTTTGCTTGAAGATATCCAGTGATGGAGAAGTCCACTAATGCCCAAGGCCACATGACCTCTTTTCATATACTTAAAGAAAATTATCATGCCAACTCACCTATAATTCCTCTCTTCTCTAGGTTACATCTACAAAATCTCTACCTCAAAAGAGATTACTACTACCTAAAAATCCTTCACTCTCTTAATCACTCTACAATGGATATTCTCATCTATGGGTCTCTCATAAAATATGTAACCCAGACAGGAATACAATATCCCAAATGTTTTCCTGACTATTTCAGAGTACAATGAGACTATTACCTTATGCATCTCATAAAGTAGGTCAAAGTTAAATCATGTTCTTCACTGTTGACTTGCACTTAGAGAATCCTCTTAATCTATTCTGTTTCTTTTATATATTGTATAACCTTTAAGAATCATTGAAATCATAAAGCTATTCTTAAGCACATACTCTGTGCCAGGCATGGTTATACTCTAGGAATAAAAAGACAAACATAAAACAGGTCCTACTTTTAAGGAGGTTATATTCTATATTACAGAGGAGGCAGCTTGTATCTATTTCTAAAATATGTTTTAAAAATAAATAGTAAATGCAAAATTGTTTGTGGATGGAGGGCACTGACAACTGTGGAGGGGTATATAGAAGGTGATTCAAGATGAGTCTTTAGGGAAACCAGAGATGATAGGAGGTCGAGGTGAATTTGGAGAGCTTTTCAAGCATTGTGTATAACCAGTGAAAAGTCAAGGAGCTAGTAGATAAAGAATCATATCTTAGAAACAATGACTAACAAACAGATTTCTCTTTCTCTTCTGCACTAAGGATTTCATCAGGTTCATAAGAAACTCCCACTGAAGAAATTTATTGATCCCTCAAATTAGGTACTCCTAGAATTCATTTTTCCTATTGTCTGGAGCAGTAAGTAGAATCCAATATTTAAGTCTCACAGGTGGTATGTCAGAGCCCAAGATGGAACAGTAGGTAGAAAAGACCCAGGCAGAATTAATTTACATTGCAGAAAGTAGTCTAGACTGACTAACCCCTTACATTAAGCATTTCCCTGCTTTAGGGATGAATTCATTTTAAGACACTTCCCATGGGTTCCTTTATTATATTTTTTTCCTACTACTGCTTGAGGAATAGAAAAGAATTATATTATGGCAAAATGTATTTTAAAGATATACCTTATGAGTTTTTGGTCACAATATTTCCGTACTGTCTTTGTATCTGAGGCTACAAAGTAGGAAAGGCAGCTTGATTTAGCAAAGAGAGTAAGAAGGTCTGGGTTGAAGTTTCCAGTTATGCTTTTATGAGAACAGGAAAGTATCTTAATTCATGTGGACCTCAGTTTCCTCATAGGTAAAATAGGTATAAAAAAAGCCTTGTCCTATGTATATCTCAGGACTGTGATGAGGAATGTTCTTTCTTTGTGAATTGTAAAATAAGTACTTCAAAAGTAAGGATGGGAACTGGCAATATGGAATGATTCAGACCAAAAAGGAGAAACTGGTTGCCAACATAGAAATGAGGGCAACCTTGGGGAAAAGTAACATCTTCCTAAAATTTGTGATGGAAAAGTCTGTTATGTATCTAGAGTTTGGGAGAAAGAGATCTGAAAAAAGATTGATAGACTAAAATTTAATGCAAAATGCCAACCCAAGTGGATAAATATTGCATCAAAAATCTAATTATTAGAAATTATTAGAAAACAAATACTCATTCCAACAAGGAGGAAAAGGGGATGGTTTCTCAGTTATTCTTGTGGTTGCCTAGAGAGCTCATCCTCTACCTTGATCCTAAAATGACGGGTACACAAGACAGATGCAATGGCAGGAAATTGAGAATGGATCTAAAAGAATGGAATAGTCGTGTTAGTAAGGAATGCTAAGGACAATGAAGATGACCTCTTTAAAAAAATTTTTTGGTATAGACAAGCAGAAGATCAAATAAGGGATAGAACCACTGGTTAAAGTGAATAAGACATGTATAATGGGTAATGGAGAGAAGGCAGATTAATTCCATTTTTGTTGCCCTTCTAGTTTTCTCTTATAAAGAAAACACTCTTTAACTGGGAAGGATTGGAAAAAAAATAAAAGATTAACAATTCAAGATAAAATAGGTGGTCTACCTTTAATAAAAGTCAATGAACAATCTCAAATGAACTTTTGGATGTGATTATTGAATTACTAATTCTGTTCTAGGAAAAAAAAATACATAAGAAAGAGGAGGTACCAGAGGAACATGATGTTTTGAGAGTGCATACATTTTCAAAAAAAAAAAAGAAGAGGGGTAATTAGGGGGCACAGTGGATAGAGCACCAGCCCTGGAGTCAGGAGGACCTGAGTTCAAATCTGGCCTCAGACACATAATACTTCCTAGCTGTTTGACTCTGAGCAAGTCACTTAAATTCAATTACCTCATCAAAAAGATAGAAAGAAAAAGGAAAATAAAGAAGGAGAGTAAAGTCTCAAAAGTAAAGGTTGATAAACTTAATTTTGATTTCTAGAAAGGAATCCCTTTATGTCAAATTATTCCATACAAATTGATCATTCATTGAGTCTTGAAAATACCTTGTGCTTTCTTTCCTCTGTGTTACTGCTGGTTGTCTTCACTACTTTTTTTTTATGTCATTCCTGCTATTCTCTGCAGTATATAGTTTGGTCAATGTACTTCATGTTATTGGCAATGAAAAAACACTGAAAGTTTTGGAGGGGTGACATAATAGGAACCTTTAGTTTAGCACTCTGTACTAGCCTTCTCATCAATCTCTTATATGTAAGACACCTCAATTGATGAAAAACTGAACAAAAGCTCTGAGTGAATGTTAACTTGTTTACTATACCTATATAGCAAGCTTTAAAGTCTGGAGACTGGCTTGGGAGAGTTAAAAGTTAAGTCATATATTTAGGCCACGGCCACACTTAATGGTACTTTTTATGTATGTGTGTGTGTGTGTGTGTGTGTGTGTGTGTGTGTGTTTATAATTGCTACCTCTACATCAGAGGAACAGTGTGACAGTAGATAAGGGATAGCTTGGAGTCAGGAATACAGTCTGAGCAATATCCTGCCACATGCTAACAGAGTTACAATGGGGAAGTCACATACCCCCTCAGTACTCCAAGTGCCTTTCTAAGAACAAAATCATAGATAATACGCTAATCTGCATTGTTAAAAGAAGTATCCAAACCAAGACTTTCACACCCTGATGAAATAATAGAGCTGAACCAAAAACACCACAGAACTTACTCCTATATCCTTGAACTGTAATGCCCCTTGTCCAAACTCCAAAATACTTAAAGCTGTATAATTACCGGCCATCTATGGGGAGGTATGAGCTACTGAATTCTAAGAATGTACAGGAAAAGGCCATTGAAAGATAGATTTTAATTTACTATTTTATTTTTACCCAAAACAGTGTTCAACATTCTTTTTTAAAAGTGAGTCCTAAATTCTCTCCCTTTTCCCAACCCCCTCATTGAGAAAACAATTAATTTGATATAGATTATACATGTGTAGTGATGCAAAGCATTTCCACATTATGCACATTATTTAAAAAAAAAAGCAGACCAAAATAAAACCCAAGAAAATGAAGTAGAATAAAAAAGGATATTTCAATCTGCATTCAGATACCAAAAGTTCTTTCTCTGAGGATGGATAACATTTTTCATCCTAAGTCCTTCAGAGTTGTGTTGGATCATTTTATCACTGAGAATAGCTAAGTCATTCACAGTTGATCATCTTACAACACTGCTGTTTTGCTGTTACTGGGTACAATGCTGTCCTGGTTCTACCCATTTTACTTTGTATCAGTTCATATGAGTCTTTCCAGGTTTTTCTGAGAGCATCGAACTCATCATTTCTTATCTCACAGCAGGATACCATCACTATCATATGCCACCAATTGTTCAACCTTCAATTCTTTGCCACGAGAAAAGAGGTGCTATAAATATTTGGGTATACTTCCAAATTGTTCTACATAATGTTTGAATCAGTTCACAACTCCACCAACAATGCATTAGTGTCTCAATTTCCCATATTCCCTCCAAAATTTGTCATTCTCCTTTCTGTCCTATTGGCCAATCAAATGGATATGAGATAATACTTCAGAATTGTTTTAAGGTACGTTTTTTCTAATCAGTGGTTATATACAGCATTTTTTTCATATGGCTACATATAGCTTTGGATACTTTCTCTGAAAACTGTATGTTCATATTATTTGATCATTTGTCATTTGGGGAATTCTTATAAATTTCACTCATTTTCCCATATATTTGAGAAATGAGGCCTTTTTCAGAGAAACTTGCTTCATAATTTTTCACAGTTATGATTGCTAATTATATTTCCCTCCAACCTATTTCTCCTCTGTTTATTCTTTTCTCTCTTACCTTTCACCCTGCCCCTCATCAAGTGTTTTCCCTTCTATGAACACCCTCCTTCTCTTATCCCTTTCCCTCCTACTTTCTTGTCTAGTAAGATGGATTCCTATAACCAATTGAGTGTGCATGTTATTCCCTCTTTGAACCAATTCCAGTGAGAGTAAGATTCAAGTATTTCCCACTCCTCCCCTGTCTGCCCCTTCACTGTAAAAGCTCTTTCTCACCTCTTTTTTGGAAGATAATTTACCCCTCTCCCTTTCTCCCAGAGCATTTCTCTTTCTCACTCCTTAATTTTATTTTTTACATATCATCTCATCATATCCAACTCAAAATTGTATCCTCTGTCTATATATACTCCTTCTAACTGCCCTAATAATGAGAAAGTTCTTATGAGTTACAAGTATCATCTTCCGATGTAGGAATGTAAATAATTTAACCTTATTAAATTCCTTATGATTTCCCTTTCTTATTTACCTTTTCATGCTCCTCTTGAGTCTTATATTTGAAAGTCAAATTTTCTAGTCAGCTTTGGTCTTTCCATCAGGAATGTTTGAAAGTACTCTATTTCAATAAATGTTAATTTTTTTACCTGAAGAATTATACTCAGTTTTTCTGGGTTTCTTGGTTGTAATCCTAACCCCTTTAATCTTCAGAATATCATATTCCAAGCCTTCTCATCCTAAAATATAGAAGCTGCTAAATCTTGTGTTATCCTGACTGTGGCTCCACAATACTTGAATTATTTTTTTTCTGCTTGCTTGAAATGTTTTCTTCTTGATCTGGGAGCTCTGGAATTTGTCTATAATATTCATTGGTCTTTTCATTTTGGGATCTCTTTAAGGAAGTGATCAGTGGATTCTTTTGATTGCTTTTTTGCCCTCTGGTTCTAGAATATTAGGGCAATTTTCCTTGATAATTTCCTGAAAAATGATGCCTAGCTTCTTTTAAAAAGTATTTATCATGGCTTTCAGGAAGTCCAATAATTTAAAAATGATCGCTTCTGTATCTATTTTCTAGGTTAGTGTTTTTATGAGAAATTTTATACTGTTTTCTATTTTTTTCATTATTTGTTTTGATTGTTTTTTGGTGTCTCATAGAGTCATTAGCTTCCATTTGCTCAATTCTAATTTTTAAGGAATCATTTTCTTCAGTGAGGTTTTATACCAACTTTTGCATTTGGCCAATTTTATTTTTTAATGAATTCTTTTCCTCAGTCAATTTTTGTGCCTCTTTTTCCCCACATTAGGCCAAATCTGCTTTTTAAGGAATTCTTCTCTTCAGGGAATCTTTGTATATATATATATTTTTTCAATTTGGCCAATTGAAGTAACTAGAACAGGCATGAAGAAACAAAGTTATCACTTTCTGCAGATAATATGATGGTATACTTAGAGAAACCCAGATAATCAACTAAAAAAACTACTTGAAATAATTAACAACTTCAGCAAAATTGTAGGCTATAAAACAAAACCACATAAATCATCAGCACTTCTATATCTTTCCAACAAAGCCCAGTAGCAAGAGAAAGAAAGAGAAATTTCAGTTAAAATGGCTATAGACAATATAAAATTCTTGGGAGTCTACCTGCCAATAAAAAACCCAGGAACTATATCAATGCAATTACAAAATACTTTTCACACAAATAAAGTCAGATCTAAATAACGAGGAAAATATCAATTGCTTATGGGTAAGCTGAGTCAATACAATAAAAATAACAATTCTACCTAAACTGATTTACTAATATATTCATTGCCACATCAATAAAATTGCTATTTGGAAGTATGCCCAAATGCTCAAAAACATTTTATAAAGCTAGAAAAAATAATTGCAAAATTCATTTGCAAGAACAAAAGGTCAAGAATATCAAGAAATTATATTAATAAATATTGTTCTAGACTATTTAAAATAACTAGAGAATATAAAGTTGTAATATTGCTATGGTATATTTAATGATGAGTCAGTGGACTTAGAAAAATATGGAAAGATTTGGACTTATGAAGAAAGATGTCACCCACCCTCAGAGAAACAAGGGACAAAGCATGGTACTACATAGATGCACATGAATGTATATGTCTATATATGAGTATGATTATAGATATCTAAGTATAAATAAATATATGTAAGTATATATGTGTAGGGTGTGTGTGTGTGTCTGTGTGTGTGTGTGTGTGTGTGTGTGTGTGTAGCACTTAATTGTAGCCTTCTTGGTATATGGGGGAAAGAAGGGGGGAAAGAACAAAATAAAAAGTACACAACAGAAAACAAAAGAAAACTTACAAGGAAGCAAATAAAAGATGGATGGCTGTGAACACAATGTGTAGTATTTATTATACAGGCTTTCTTGAAATCGAAATGTATTGCTCTATATTTTGAATCCTTTCTTACATTCTGTTGTGCACATGACAATGCTTTTTTTTCTTATTTTGTATTAATGTTTTAGTATTTAAGTTTATAATGTCTCTTTTTCTTGTCTTATTGTGTATTTGTTTAAAATAAATTAATTAAAAAATATGAAAGGAATTAATGAAAATAATGCAAAGGAAGGTGGATGAGCCACACAAAATATAAAACTATATCATAAAGCAACAATCATTAAAACTATCTGGTGCTGACTAAGAAATAGAGTGTATTAGTGTAATAGATTAGTGTAATAGATCAGTGTAATAGACTAGTACATAAGATACAGTAGTAAATGACCATAGCCATTTACTGTTTGATAAACCTAAAGACCCCAGCTTCTGGGGTAAGAACTCACTATTTGACAAAAACTTCTAGGAAAATTGAAAAACAGTATGGCAGAAAATAGGCATAGACCAATATCTTACAGCAATATCTTACACCATCTTCCAAAATAAGGTAAAAATAGGAACATGGTTTAGACATAGAGGGTGATACCATAAGCAGATCAGGAGAGCAAGGAATAGTTTAACCATCTGGTCAATGTATGGAGAAGGGAAAAATTTATGACTAACCAAGAGATAGAGACCATTACAAGATGTAAAATGGATAATTTTGATTATATTAAAAAAAAACTTGCACAAACAAAACCAATGCAACTAAGATTAGAAGGAAAGTGGAAAGCTAGGAAACATTTTTTACAACCAGTATTTCTGATGAAGGTCTCATTTCTCAAATATATAGAGAACTGAGTCAAACTTAAAATAATACAAGTCATTCCCCAATTTATAAATGGTCAAAGGACATAAACAAGCAGCTTTCAGATAAAGAAATCAAAGCTGTCTAAAGACATATAAAAATGCTTTAAATAACTATTAATTAGAGAAATACAAATTAAAACAACTCTGAAGTATCCCCTCATACCTATAGGTTGGCTAAAATGAGAGAAAAGGAAAATAGAGTTGGAGTATTGAAGTTGGGAAGTGTTAGAGATGTGGGAAAATTGGGACACTATTGTACCGTTGGTAGAGGTGTGAACTGATCCAACAATTCTGGAAAGCAATTTAGAACTATACCAGAAGGGTAATCAAACTGTGCATACCCTGTGATCCAGCAATACCAATACTAGGTCTGTATCACAAAGAGCTCATTAAAAAAGGGAAAAAGGACTTACATGTACAAAAATATTTATAAAGAGGCAGAGCTAAGATGGCAGAGGAAAAGCAGTGACTTTCTTGAGGTCTCCTCCAAACCCCTCCAAATACCTATAAAAAATGGCTCTAAAAAAATTCTAGAGCAGCAGAACCCACAAAAAGACAGAGTGAAACAAATTTCCAGCCCAAGACAACCTGGAAGGTTGGCAGGAAAGGTCTCTTGCATCAGACTGAGAGAGGAGTGTTGTTCAGCATGGGTTGTGCCAGCAAAAACTAGGCCTCAGGGATCCTGGAGCAGACCTCAAGGGACTGAATCATGGGTAGCTATGGTGGTTTTCCCAGACTTCTCAAACCACAGATGCCAAAGACAACTTAGAAGGTCAGTAACAAAGGCCTATCGAGCACAGTGAGAGAGAAGCACAGTTCAGGCCCAGTCTCGATGCAACCCCAGGGCAGTGGGTGGTTCTGGAGCTCTTGGCCCACAGACTGAGGCAGGGATCAAGCGGTTAATCAGAAGAGGATTGCAGGCATCTCTTTTTTGGTGCTGAGGCAGGTTTCTCTCGCTTTGCCAATTCTTGAATCTGAGTCACAGTACTGGCTGCCAGTTCTAGGATGAGGATAGAGTGCTGGCATGGTGGAGCTTGTGGCAGCAGTGAAGAACAAATCCCCCTCACAGTTCCAAGACAGAAAAGAGTGCTTGTGGTCAATAACAGATCAAAGCCCAGGCCAGGAAAGAAGTAAACACCTCACCCTTGATTATAGCACCTTGGAAGAACTGAAAATTTACAGGTCCCTAGAAATATCTCTGAAAACAGCTGCATAAGCCCCTGAAGCTTTGGACAGTATATTCTCCACACTAGAGACAGATCCGTACCTTAACAAAGAGTTTAAAAGTCAAGTAATTGTCTGGGATCATGAGCAAACAGCGCAAAAAATTCAAGACCATAGAATCTTATAGGAAAATAGAAGGGGAAGGGGAGAAGAGAAGGGGGTGGTGATAGAAGGGAGGGCAGATTAGGGGAAGGGTTATTCAAAATGCATTCTGTCTTGGAGTGTGGGGAGGGATGAGATGGGGAGAAAATTTGGAACTCAAAATCTTGTGGAAGTGAATGTTGAAAACCAAAAATAAATATTTAAATTTAGGAGAAGAAAAAATATTTAAGCAACTCTTTTTGTGGTGGCAATTGGAAAGTGAAGGGATGCCTAACAACTGAGGAATGGTTGAAGAAATTGTGGTATATGAATGAAATGGGATACCATTGTGTTATAAGAAATGAGGAGCAGGTAGATTTCAGAAAAAACCTGGAAAGACTTACATGAACTGATACAAAGTGAAGTGAGCAGAACCAAGAGAACATTGTACACAATAACAGTAACATTGTGCAATGATCACCTATGATTGACCTAGCTCTTCTCAGAAATACAATGATCCAAGACAATTTCAAAAGACTTGTGATGGCAAATACTATTCACATCCAGGAAATAATTGATGGAGTATGAATGCAAATCAAAGCATATTATTTCCACTTTATTTATCTCATAGTTTTTTTTCTTTTGTTCTGTTTCTTTTCCCACAAGAATAATATGAAAATATGTGTTATGTGATTGCACATATAAAACCCATATCAAATTACTTACAGTCTTATAGAGGGGAGGGGAGATGGAGGCAGAATATCTGGAACTCAAAATTTTATTAAAAATATTATTAAAAATTGTCTTTACATGTAATTGGGGAAAAAAAACTTATTTAAAAGGGGGGAAAATGAAGAGGAAAAAATATCTTATAAAATTTAGCCCAAGGCCATGAAATCAGGTCTCCATTACTACAGGGAGCATGATAAACATGTTCAGTCATCCATGGAATGAACCAAACCATCCAGGACCCTTTGTCATCCCCTTTCCTTGCTTCTTCATTCCCTTATGTATTGTAATGTTCCAAGATTGCAAAATAGATCTGGAAAAGAAGTGAACAGTTAATTATCTTGTCTTTCCCCTGGTTACAATTCTGAAAAATCTGAAGCAGGATCAAAGAACAAGGAAGACTCTCAGCAACATTGTATTCCTTTTGTGGGGAGCTGAAATTTCCCCAGTACTTAAGAAAGAGCCAAAAGCCTTCACCTTTGGGCAAATGCTTTCTTTATAGAAATGAATCCCAGCTATTTGCACTGAAACAATCAATATGAAAGCAAATTCCCCTTGTCCTTATAAAACATACTCCAAATATACCCATGGGACATTTCAGTAACTGCATTTCTTTACTTTGCCTTGAGGCAAAAGGTTAATGGAATGTAGGCAAAAATTTAATATGAAAAAATGGTTTTCAGATATGTAAGTTTTGTGTATGCACTATATTTCATTTTCCAATGCGGTAGTTCATTTACCACATTATCTTTTTAGAAAGTATTTACTCCTAAATAATAGAGAAAATGGGTGGAAGCACCTGATTTTCATCTCTACTTCCAATAAGCTCTCTGAATCCTCTAATTTAGGGATGCCAGGATCAGAGCTATGACCGCCTACTCCAATGTTTCTTGCTGTTGTTCTGAGAACAGTAGTGCACATTTAGATTTCTTGCACCTATCAGTCCATTTCAGATTTTCCTATAAAAATAGTGTTAAAGGGATTACTGCTATATACCTGTTTGTAAAGATGTGTGTGTATGTGCATATATACATGGCCAACCTTGTCCCCCATTCCACTCCAGATTATGGCTCAACCAAAAGAAACATTTTTCTTTACACTTTATGATTTATGGCATGCTTTCCTCCAAACAACCCTCTGTTATCCAAATAGTACAAATATCACTGTCTTTAATTCATGGATGTGGAAACTGAGGATCAGAAATTGTTACCTAAGATCATACTATCGGGGGCAGAGCCAAGAAGGTGGAGTGAAAGCAGTGACTTGCTTGAGCTCTCCCCCAAACCCCTCCAAATACCTCTAAAAAATGACTCTAAAAATCCTAAAACAGCAGAACCCACAAAAAGATAGAGCGAAACAAATTTCCAGCACAAGACAACCTGGATGGTTGATCAGAAAGGTATATCGTGTTGGGCTGGGAAAGGAGCGCAGTTCTGCTGTGTGCACAGGCTGCAGCAAACCCGGGGCAGGCCTCAGAGGGCTGAATCATGGGCAGCTGTGGTGTTTTCCAGACTTCTCAACCAATGAATGCCAAAGACAACTTGGAAGGCCAGTGTGAAAAGTCTGTAACTGCAGTGAGAGAGAAGCTAGGTCTTAGCCGCAAGTCCCAAGTGTGGTCCTAGGGCAGGGAGGGCAGGCTGCCTGCTGAGCTTCCAACCCACAGACTGAGGGGGAATTGAGTGGCTGATCTGAGAGAAATTGCAGGGATCTCTTTGCCAGTGCTGAGGCAGGGATCTCTTGCTTTGACTGTTCTTGGATCTGGGTCACAGTTCTGAGAGGCAATCCTGGGGTGAGAAGGAGTGCTGGTATGGTGGAGCTTGTTGTAGCAGTGGAGAGGAAACACCTTGCCCCTTATCATACCACCTTGGAAGAACTGAAAATTTACACATCCCTAGAAGTCTCTCTGAAAACAGCTGAAGCTTGGGACAGTACATTCTCCACATTGGAAGCAGACTCTTACCTTAACAAAGAGTTTAAAACTCAAGTAATTGGCTGGGATCATGCGTAAGCAGTACAAAAAAGAGTCAGACTATATTATCTTACTTTGGTGACAAAGAAGATCAAAACATACAACCAGAAGGAGACAACAAAGTCAAAGCTCCTACATCCACAGGCTCCAAGAAAAATATGAATCAGTCCCAGGCCTTAGAAGAGCTCAAAAGGGATTTTGAGAAGCAAGTAAGAGAAGCAGATAAAACACTGGGAAGAGAAATGAGAGTGATACAAGAAAATCATGAAAAACAAGTCAACAGCTTGCTAAAGGAGACCCAAAAAAATGCTGAAGAAAATAACACCTTAAAAAATAGCCTAACCCAAATGGCAAAAGAGGTCCAAAAACCCAATGAGGAAAAGAATGCCCTTAAAAGCAAAATTGGCCAAATGGAAAAGAAAGTTCAAAAGATTACTGAAGAAAATACTTCCTTAAAAATTAGAATAGAACAATTGGAAGATAGTGACTTTATGAGAAATCAAGATACTGTAAAACAAATCCAAAAGAATGAAAAATTAGAAAACAATGTGAAATATCTCATTGGAAGAACAACTGACCTGGAAAATAGATCCAGGAGAGAGAATTTAAAAATTATTGGACTATCTGAAAGCCATGATCAAAAAAAGAGCCTAGGCATCATCTTTCAAGAAATTATCAAGGAAAACTGTCCTGATATTTTAGTACCAGAGTGCAAAATAGAAATTAAAAGAATCCACTGATCTCCTCTTGAAAGAGATCCCCAAAAGAAAACTCCTAGGAATATTGTAACCAAATTCCAGAGTTCCCAAGTCAAGGAGAAAATATTACAAGCAGCCAGGAAGAAACAATTCAAGCGTTGTGGAAACACAATCAGGATAACACAAGATTTAGCAGCTTCTACATTAAGGGACCTCAGGGCATGGAATATAATATTCCAGAGAGCAAAGGAGATAGGATTACAACCAAGAATCACCTACCCAGCAAAACTGAATGTAGTCCTTCAGGGGAAAAATGGTCATTCAGTGAAATAGAGGACCTTCAAACATTCTTGATGAAAAGACCAGAGCTGAATAGAAAATTTGATTTTCAAATACAAGACCCAAGTGGAACATGAAGAGGTAAACAGGAAAGAGAAATCATAAGAGACTTATTAGGGTTGAACTGTTTACATTCCTTCATGGAAAGATGATATTTGTAACTCATGAGAACTTTGTCAGTATTAGGGTAGTTGGAGGGAAAAAATTATACATAGATAGATAGATAGATAGATAGAGGGCACAGGGTGAGTTGAAGATGAAGGGGTCATATCTGGAGAATAAAATTAATGGGTGAGAGAGGAATATACTAGGACAAGGAGAAAGGAAGAGGTAGAATGGGGTAAATTATCTCACAAAAAAAAAAACAGAAAAGAAAAGGCTCTTATAGTGGAGGGAAAACAGGGGAAGGTGAGAGGGAATGATTAAATCTTATTCTCATCTGATTTGGCTCAAGGAAAGAATAACATACACACACAATTGGGAGTGGAAATCCGTCTTACCCTACAGGAAAATAGGGGGGTAAAGGAAAAAGAGAATAGGGGGATGATAGAGAAGAGGGCAGATTGGGAAAGGGGGTAATCAGAAGCAAATATTTCTGAACAGGAACAGGGTCAAAAGAAAGAATAGAATAAATTGGGGGGGCAGGATAGGATTAAGGGAAATAGAGTTAGTTTTTCACAGCATGTCTACCATGGAAGTGTTTTGCATAACTGTACATGTATAACCTATATTGAGTTGCTTGCCTTTTCAATGAGGGTGGGTGGGGAGGGAGGAAGGGAGAAACTTTGGAACCCAAAGTTTTAAAAACACATGTTTAAAAAAATGTTTTCACATGCAACTGGGAAATAAGAAATTCAGAAAATGGGGTATAGAAATTTATCTTGCCCTACAGGAAAATAGAAGGGGAAAGGTATAAGAGAAGGGGGGGAGAGATAGAAGGGAAAGCAGACTAGGGGAAGGGGTATTCAGAATGCATGCCATCTTGGGGTGGGGGGGAGCGGTGAGATGGGGTGAAAATTTGGAACTCAAAATCTTGTGGAAGTAAATATTGAAAACTAAAAATAAATAAATTTATTATTAATAAAAAACTAAAAAAATAGAAAATAAAATAAAAAATTAATAAGAAAAGTTCATACTATCACTAAATTTCACATAAAGTGTAACATTTTGGAATCTGTGTTTAATGAACTTGATGATTCTGGGGTGAGAGTCCTTAGTTCAGACCCTCTTTTTGATGCTTACTATATGAGCATGAAGAAATCACTTACCATCCTTGAACTCAGCTTTTTTTTCCATATGTAAAATGAAAAGTATGAAAAAGATGGCCTCTGAGGTTCCTTTTAGCTATAAATCTATGACCCATTATGACACACTCTCATCATGTTGTGGGGTGGGGGAAGGGTAAGTCACTCACTGTTCCTTCAAAATATCTGCTATGGACCCATACCACAGAAAGCTAGGTCTCAGCAGATTCAAGGCCTTGGTTCATTGATAGAGAATCTAATTTCACACCCACATCTATTATATAAGGAAGGTAGGTGGCTCAGTGAAGAGAGCCCTAGATTTAGAATCAGGAAGATAAGAGTTAAAACTCTACCTCAGTCACTTACTATTCATGTGATTCTGCATATGTTACTTAGTCTATCTCACCTTTAGTTCCACAGTCTACACCAGTGGAATCAAAATCAAATAGAAACTAAGGCCACCAAAGTATTCATAAGGATCCCTGTGGGCCACCTATTAAATTATAAAACCACATATTAACATTATCCATGTTCCTTTATATTTTTAGAATTTATTTTGCTTATTATTTCCCAATTACATTTTAGTCTGGTTCAGCTACACTTGGGAGCGTTTGATACCTCCGATCTTTATGATAAGAATAATAAAAACAAGGATCAAATGATTTAATATATTGCCAATGTTGTTTATTTAATCAATCAACAGGTATTTATTAAGTGTCTATAGGTCAGGGACTTTGCTAGGTACTGAGGATACAAAGACAGATCAACAGGCACTTCACTCAAGGGACTTACATTCCATTGGAAAAGAAGAGATATACTCACATGCACGGTATAGATACAAATAAATACAACGTAGTTTTGGGAATGAGGGCACTATCAGCTGGGGGAATATGGGGTACACATTAGAAAATGTCTTTATAAGAAGGTGATATGTACACTGAGTCTTGGAGCAAGAAAGGAATTCTAAGAGGCAGAAGTAGCGGCGGGGGGCGGGGGGGATAGCTTCCAGGTAGGGAGAATGGCTACAGCAAAGGCACAAGGAAAAAGAAACCCAGGATTCATTGTGTATAGAAGACAATATGACCAGTTTTGCTGGGTCTGAGATTGAGGGAAAGACAGGAATGTATTATAAAGTTGGAAAGAAAGATAAGGAGGCATTTTATGAAGGGTTTTAAATGATGTACAGAGTAGTTTATGTTTCATCCTATGGTTAATATGGAGCTATTAGGGTTTTTTTCAGTAGGGGAGAGACCTGTATACACTTAAGGAAATTTACTTTGGCAACTGTGTGGAGGATAGGCTAAGGAAGGGAGACCTGTGGAAGGGAGACAAATTGCAACAACAATAACTAGCATTTTCCTCATCTGTAAAACGGGTATAATACTATAACTTACCTAAGAGGGTTGTTGTGAGTATTGAATGAGAAATATTTGTAGCTTTGCAAACCTAAAAGTGCTAAGTAAATGCTAGCTATCATATAAATAACTAAATTTTACAACTTTGTGTATATTATCTCAGTTAATTTCACAAGAATCCTAGGAGGTAGGTGCTATAACTAACTTCATTTGAAAGATAAGGAAAATGAGGCACAGAGAAATGAATTGACTTTCCCAAGGTTATACATTTCTAAGTCAAGTTTTTCTGATTCCCAAATGTGTTGCTCAATCCACTACTTAGCTCAATCCACTTAGCTGCCTAGGACCTAAACTATGGTAGTGACCATGTAAGTAGTGAAAAGGTCTTGATATGAGAGATTCTGTATAAGATGTGATATTGTAAGATTTTCAATGGGTTAAATATGTGAAGAGAACAAAAATGAGAAATCCTTAAGTTTTGGCAATTAATACATCAATGGTAAGTTCAGGAATGGGTTCATTGAATGATGAGAATGGAAACTAGAATGCAAAAGAAAAGTAAGAAGTGAGTGAGATAAAAGAAAGTGAAAACAATATTTGCAAGTGGATGGCATTTAATATTATAAGGTAATCCAAAAATAAGGATGCAACCATTATGGTGGAAAAGAGTGATAACAAACACTAGTAACCAGATATTTTCTTGATGAGCCACTTTGAAATAAATTCAAGATATGAACAAAATATACCATAGCACATTATTTAGAGAAATTAGGATGCCCAGCAACTTTATGCATGATGAAATGGGGCTTAAATAGTGAGATATGAACGTTGTGCAAGGACTTCCATCCTGTGAACTAACATGGTATGACTAACAATCTCTTCCCCTAAATTAGATTCCAAACACTTACAAATAATGAGTGAACTAAATACGCTGTTTTTTTTTCTGATTTCTCCTCCCAGTGGGTGGGTGCCCCAGCCTCCCTCACTCCATTACACTTGGCTTGACTTTCCTCCCTAAATGGCACTGCTTCTCCCTGACATAATCCACCCACCACAATCATGTCGGCAATCATTATACACCATTGGCTTCTCTTAGACTGCTTTCAAGTGGCAAACCTGTTATTGTCATTTCTTGCTGGGTTATTTTTTCAGGATTTTAAAATTCCCCACTGCCTTTATTTAAACTCATTGAAGCATATAAGTAGAAAGATAATTTCCTTTTGAAAAAGCTTTCTGAGGCTGCTAGATATTTCAAATCCCTCCCCCTTTCTTCTTTTTTCCTCCCTTCCCTGTGTCTTTCCCCTCTTATCTCTGCCATTTAGAACTAAATACATACACAGTAGCACTATTATAGCAATAATATCCAATGAGAGAATGCTTACATTTTATATCTATCTGCAGAACTACCCATGCCTTTGATGAAGAACATCTACCCCTGAGTGAAGTGTGAGCACTACTTAGAACTGCATAATTAAATAAATTAAAATTCAAGGAACTGAAAGGCCAAAAAAATGTTTTAAGTTTGTTTTTGTTTTGTTTTATTTTTAAAGAAGGCTATGAAATTTAATGAAGACGATGGAAATGAAAGTCATCTTTATTCACTTACTGATCTAGTAGAAAGAGCCATGGGCTAGGTGTCAGGAGACCAACCATGTATTACTATTTGAGTTTGACTAGGTCATTTAACCACTCTGCCTCAGTTTCCTCATATATTAAATGAAGTAAAAACACCTAAACTGATAGTATTACATAGTGGAAAACTGTCTGCAAATCCTAGAAGACGTAGGTTCAAGTTCTGTTTCTGACACGTAGGTTGCGTGACCTTGGGAAAGTGACTCAATCTCTCAATGGCCCTGGTAGTTTTAAGGTTATATATAAGTTGCAGTGAAAATGTCAATTTGTATTGCCTGGGGAAGCTCTTTACAGGGAGCTCCCTAAACCAGCAGGTCAGGTTAAAAAACAAAAAAAAACAAACTGGAAATTAAAACTAAAATTCTAAAACTAAACTTTATTTCAAAGAGTAGAATTATAAGTGAGATGAGATACAACTTCTGAGAGTATTATATAATGTAAAGGGGGAAATTTAATATATAAAATCTTTTCTGAATGCAGGGACTATAAAATATTTCCCATTAGCAAAAAGAAAGGCACATCTTATAATTACGTAACAAAAAATACACAAAGAACCTGTGATTTTGACCATGTTAAGAACTCCCTTTGTGAGAACTCCCTCCATCAAAGCAGTTCTCTACTTGTCTAGGACATTGTAGATACATCTTCAAGGGTCACTTCAAAGCATAAAGGTGTCACACAGAAAGTAAGTGTCATGGGCAGGATTTGAATATTTTTTCTTTATATACTATTCACTATGTTAAGCTGTCAAGCTGAATGTAGCTAAGTCATTCGCAATTGTTCTTCATCCAATATTGCTCGTAATGTGTACAATGTTCTCCCAGTTCTGTTCACTTCACTCTGCATCAGTCCATCTAAGACTTCCCAAGTTTTTCTGAAAATGTCCTTCATCAATTTCTCACATGAACTCTAATTTCACCTTACAAATTGCCTTCTGGAGATTTACTCATGGATGTCCTGGAAGTATCTCCTATTTAACATGCCTAAAACAATTCATATTTTCCCCAATAGCTATCCATCCTCCAAATTGCTTTAATTCTAGTCTGGGGGAGGGAAGAGAACATGTATTTATTAAGCACCTAATGTGTGCCAGACAATGTACTAAGTGTTTTACAAATATTATCTCATTCATTTTATACTCACAACAAATCTGGGAGCTAGGACCTATTATTAACTAAAGCAGACAATGGTTAAGTAACTTCTCCAGGGTCACATAGCTAGTAAGTTTCCTAAAGCACAACAAGTTTTTCTAGTCATCCAAGTTTACAATCTTTACACCCTCACCTCTTCCTTCTCCCTCATTGTCATGTCTCCAAATTTGCTTTCTTTGGTCAAACCCTTCGCCTCATAATGACTCTGAACTCCTGTACATCATCATTGAAACCCACTCCTCATACCCTATCACCTCATTCCCGTTCCTCTCAACACTGCTACCCCTAACCTCACCCAGAACTTCCATTGTGCCTTCTGGAATGCCTGTTTCATAAACAACAAGATTCCCTTCATCTTAAATCTCTTCTCTCACTCCTGCCATCATACTGAAAAACTGGGCTTTCCCTGATGACATAACCTCTCTGGCTACACTTTCCAGTACTGACTGCACTATCACTCATTATCCTTGGATCACTGATAAAGGTGAGGGAGTTGGAATGTCCCTTGCAATACATTGCCATTTCTAGATTTCCCCCCTTCCTCCTTCACTCAGTAACCTCTCTTCCTTTGAGTTTCATTCTATTCCTATCCACCATCCTATTAAAACCCTGGTAGTTGTTCTGTATAGGCCCTCAGGTGACTCCCTTTCTTTCCTTAATAAGTTCAATTCCTGGCTTATCATTTCACCCCTCTCCCTACTCCTGCCTTCATGCTAGGGGACTTTAATCTACATATTGACTCTTCCTGAAATTCTTTAACCACTCAATTCTCACCCTTCATCTTCCAATCCCTTGATTTCTTGATACTCTCCAAGGCCATCTCCCTGTGCACTAACTACTCTTTTTTTCTTCTAACTATCTTGACTCTATGGTGAACCAATTCAAATCTATACAATCTATCCTTTTCTCCTGAATTCCAAGCCCCCTTATCTTATTTCTGATTATGGCCACCCAAGCCTTAGCCTTGGATCACTCCCACCATTTGTCCCCTTTGTGCCTGTACATATGCTGCTGAATGAAAAGTAAAGAAAAGCATGCATTCATTCTGACTGGGTCTACTAAAAAATTATGTTATCTAACCCCAAATGGACCCTGATTGTTGCTAGGCAATCCTACTATACCTCCCTTATCGATTCAATATCACACTCCCCATAGTGGCTCTTTGAACTTTTTCATCCCTCCTGAAGCCTCCCATGGCTTCCTCTCCCCCACTCTCTCAGCTAACAACCTTGCTTTATATTTTACAGAAAAAAAATGGAGGCCATTCACCATGAACTCCCTCTTATCCCCTCTTCATCTCCTGGCACTAAGTTGCCTCTTGGCACTTTCTCCTCTTTCATCCATCTCACATGATTAAGTGCCCTTACTCCTTATCAAGGCCAACCCCTTTACTTGTCCAAGTGATCCTATTCCAACCCATCTCATTCAACAGATTGTCCTTTCTGTTATTCCAACTGTTTCACTTATTTTCAATCTCTTCTACTCTGCTGGCTCATTTTAAACTACCTACAAACCTGCTTGTCTCCCTTATCTTGGAAAAGCTCTCACTTGACCCTTCCATCCCTGCTAAGTATTGTCCTATATCACTTTTGCCCTTTATAGCTAAACTCCTAGAAAGGTTGTCTACAATATGTGCCCCGACTTTCTTCTTTCTCTCTGAACCCCTTATAATCCAGCTTTTGATCTCATTCCATCATTCTCTCTAAATTTACTAATTATCTCTTAGTAGCAAATCCAATGGCCTTTTCTTAATCCTCATTCTCTTTGTCCACTCTGCAGCCTTTGACAGTGTTAATCATTCTCTCCTCCCTTGATACTCTTTTCTTTTTAGATTCGCAGGCTTTCCTGGTTCACTTCCTATGTATATTATCACTCCTTTCTCTCCTTTGCTGGATCCCCCACCAGATCATACCTTCTAATAGTAGGTGTTTTTCAGGGTTCTGTTTTGGGATCCTTTGCTCTTCTCCCTCTAGGTTACTTTACTTGATGATCTTGTCTGCTTCTATGTCTTTAATTATCATTTCTATGCTGATGATTCTAAAATCCACTTTTCCTTCCTGAATCTCTGTGCTGTCCTCCAATCTTCCATCTCCATCTGCCTTTCAGATATCGTGAACTGGATATTCAATAGACATCGTAAACTTGTTAAGTTCAAAACAGAATACATAATATTTCACCCTAAATCCACCTACCCTTCTTCCCTATTTTTGCAGAGAGCAACACCATTCTCCCAGTCCCTCAGGTTTGCAATTTAGAAGTTATCCTGGATTCCTCACTTTCTCTCACTCTCCTTATTCAAGCTATTGCCAAGGCCTGTCGATTTCACCCTTGCTACATCTCTCAAATGCACCTTCTTCTTTCCTCTGAGATGGCTACCACTCTAGTGTACCTCATACCTGTGTTATTGCAATAGCCTGCTGGTGAATCTGCCTGCTTCAAGTGTCTCTCCACTCTAATCCATTCTCCATTTAGTCACTAAAGTGATTTTCCTAAAACTCATGTCTCATCATGTCACTGCCTACTCAATAGATTCCAGTGGCTTCCTACTACCACCAGAAGGAAATGCAAAATACTCTGTTGGGCATTCAAAGCCCTTTGTAATCTAGCCACTTCCTACCTATCCAGTCTGTTTTACACCTTATTCCCCAACATGGATTCTTCAGTCCAATGACAATCACGGCTGTTCCATGAACAACATAGTATCTCTCATCTCTGGACATTCTTTCTGTCTGTCCTCCATATCTTGAATGCTGTCTATTTTCCACTCTAACAACCTTTGTGACTTCCTTTAAATCCCAACTATTCTACAAGAATCTTTCCCTTTCCCTAACTCTTCTTAATTCCAGTGCTTTCCGTCTTCTAATTATTTCCTATTCATCCTTTATATAGCTTATCATCTTTGTATTTGTTTGAATATTGTCTTCCCCATTAGACTGCAAGTTCCTCTAGGGCAGGGACCTCTTTATGTATCTCCAGCATTTAGCCAGTACCTGGCACATAGTAGGCACTTAATAAACATTTAATGAATGACTGAATTATATCTATACAACATCTCTCTCATGTATCCTCTTTTCTCTGCTCAAATAACATATTTCCTTGGCTAAGTTCCTTATCACACTTTCCTGGACTAATAGTTCATCAATTTGTCTTCCTGTTTCCAGTATCTTTCTTCTCTAATCTTCCCACCATGGGATGGATTAATCTTCTATATAGACCTGAACATGTCATAACCAAACCTAGTCCCATTAAAAAATCTTCTGGGGATTCTTCTTATATCTGGGATAAAATACAACTTTTTTCAGCCCAGCACTTAAGGTCTTCAACAAACAGGCTCCTACCCACTTTTCTAGGCTTAATTCCTATTATCTCTATCTGTTGCACTTCATGCATTATCTGTTCCAGGCAAACTGGCTTGCTAGCTGTTTCCCATACATGACATTCCAGCTTCTGCTTCCATGCTTTTCCACCAGTACCACATGAAATGCTTAGATTCCTTTAAATCACAGCTCAGGTGCCATCTTCTACAAGAGGGTCAATCCCCATCTCATTGTTCTCTCTCACACATCATTTTCCATCTCTCATTCCTTTTCTCTCCCTTCCTATTTCTCTCTCCCAGGTCTCCCACTGAATCTTGGACCATCTCTAGTCCTCCAGTTTTCCTGATCTATATCTCACCATTGGACCCAGATGGCTCTGGAGGAGAAAGTGAGGCTGGTGACTCACTTAGATCCAATTCATTTGCATGTCATGGTATCAGCTCCCTGAAGTCATGCTCCTCTTCAAGAATGAAGGACAATCAACAACAACAACAACAATAACAACAACAATTTCTCCTTATCTCTCTCTCTTCATGTTGAATCCTCATAAAATTATATAATCTCCTCGAAGTTATGTACTGTTTCCTTTTTTATTCTGCTAGCCACATCACCTAGCATGGTGTCTTTTACATAGTCAGTGATTAATAAAGTGTTTTTAATTGAGAAGAAATGAATACATTTAAACATTTTCTTTATTAATGGAAAAATAGTAAAAAATATTTGTGTTCATAGCCATTGGCCCAGAGAGGAGAAAAAAGCCTGTATCAGATAGACTATGCATTTGTAGTCTCTGTTTGGAGTTAGTAGTACATTGAATGGGGACTTTATTTGGATATTGTTTGTATAGTTTTCCCTATATTCTTCATAGTTCTTAATTCCTTTTCTTTTCCATGATTCCCCCAATAAAGTGTGTTTCAGTAGAGAGGATCTTTGTTCATCAGTTCGTTTTAAAGATACTCCTCAAAAATGCAAAACTCACCTGTAGAATGAGATTTCAGTCCCAGTAATTTTATCCTAAGTGCCGTGTGGGAACGTTCCTGCAAGTTCCACAGGGCTGCCTAATGGCCAAACTGCCCTGAAAATAACCCAGCGATTATCATTATTACAATAAAATAATAGCAATACTTTGAAATGTACTACTTTGAGACTGACTGATCCATACCCAGAAATCATTTAACAAAAGCCTGGAATAGTGAAAATGCATCAGGTTCTGGGATGGAGACATCAAGAAGGAGAAAAATCAAAGCAAT
Organism: Vombatus ursinus; assembly: GCF_900497805.2. Lineage (NCBI taxonomy): Eukaryota > Metazoa > Chordata > Mammalia > Diprotodontia > Vombatidae > Vombatus > Vombatus ursinus. The sequence continues at coordinate 2,739,402 of NW_020954617.1, forward strand.
AATGAAAGAAAAAGGTCTTTCCTTTGGGTGATTCATTTTTCACAACCTGTTTCAAGTTTTTTTTTTCACCCCCAACTCTATTCTGCAAGATAGACTTTTTCAACTGCTCTCTGCAGTACTGCATTTATAAGAGATCAGTCCATTTTAAATAAAACATTTTTTGCTGGTAGCAAGTGTCTTTGGATATAGAAGATAAATTATTTTCTGCTAAGAAAATGGCAAAGCAATGACAGTCAAGTATGTGAGTCATATAACACTGGACTATGACATAGGGAGTCTCTGGGAAAAAAGAAAAAAGAGGAATAAAAGAGAGAAAAGAAAGGAGAGGAAAGAAAGAGGGAAAGTTGAGAGAGGATGTCAGAAAGAAAGGGGGAAGGGGGATGATTAGGGAATTGGAAGAGAGACAGACAAGAGATGAGAGAGATAGCAAGAAAGAGAAGAGAGACAAGACAGAGAGAAGATATGAGAGAGACGAGAGAGGAGAGGAGAGGAGAGAGAGGAGAGATATGAGAGATATATAAGAGATAAGAGATGAGAGAGGGAGAGAACAAACATGAGAATTTTCCCTGACTTCAGAATACTGAACCCTTCAAGTATTATTGGGAAGTGTCTTACAGAAACTAATTTCAGTCATGTTAGAAATGCCCTATAGAGTATCTGCTAGTCTTAATAGAAATACAGAATGGCAGGTCCCCCAGTAGCCCAACAGCAGCCAGTCATACGGTGGAATTTCAATTAGTCAGGTGACAATCAGCAACAACCCCTTAGGGAAAAGCTCAGAGATGTATCTTTTGTGGCTCTTGCCTGAATCTGAAAGACTCAATTGTGAACCCTCTTCTATGGATGAGCTGATACTTTTCTAGGTCTGTGTGTGTGTATGTATTGCTTTCTAAGGAACACTGGGGTTTCCCTCTCTCTTCCCTCAGAATTTTACTTTTCTCACATCTCAGAGTGTGATTTAGACAGCCCAGGAGTTTAGAGTCAAAGAACAGCCAAGGACTCCCAAAACAGAAACAGAAGGCTCAAGCCTGAGTCCCTGAAAATCTCCAGAGGTAGAGAGCTTTCCTTGACTGTATAATGCCTATGACTTTCATTCTAGCAGATGAAGGATTTTATTCATCCAGCTAGTCCAATCAGGGTCTAAGCTCTCAGATGCCTATGCGGGCAGAGGGAATTTGTATCTTGATAAGATAGGCACCTGATAGGAGCAATTCCGAATCAGACAAGTTTTTCTTTTTCTTTATCATTCTTCTTTTCCTATAATCAAACCTTGGGTTATTTTGGTGACTTTGATGTTTTAAGGGTATTTCTTGTTGTGCCTAGGTTTCTAATGTAGTGTACCTAATGAAGATGAATTTTATGTCTACATATAATTATAATATGTTCCTTCTACCTCTTGGTAAGTAATTTTGATAAAGTTACTTTCATCAGAGTCAAATCTTAAGGCAGAAATACATAAATGAAAATATAGCTTAACAACTTAGATTTATAAAGATTGATTTTAATCTTCTCTAACTCCAGAATCTGATGAAGTTGGGTATCTTTTTACAATGCCAGGCTCTGTGCAAGCAGTAGTGGTGAAGGTGAAATTCTCCAGATAGTATGGGGTGACATCAACATGGTCTATGTTCATCTTTTAAAATGAGAAATTATATTGAAGCAAATGATCAAAATGAACCAAGGGCAACTCTGAACAGAAGTGAATTAGGAGGTACTTTGCATCCTTGTTTTATAACATCCTGCCACTCTTTTTAGAGTCTTTGTTTCCAGCTCCATAGAATTTTTTTATCCTGATGTGGAAGGGTCTTCAGAAGTTATCTAATTTAGCTCATATTTAATCAAAGTGTCCTCTATGATATACTCAAAAAGTGGACATCCATCTTTTGGTTCAAATCCTCAAGTGGTAGTCAATTCACTATCTTCTAATGAAGTCCATTCCATTTTTAGTTTGCTCTAAATATTAGGACTTTTGTTGTTGTTTGTTTTGTTTTGTTTTATTTTTCTTTACAGGACAACTAGATGGCCCAATAGATAGAGTGCTGGGCCTGCAGTCAGGAAGACTCATCTTTCTAATTTCAAATCTGGCCCTAGACTCTTACTAGCTGTGTGACCCTGGACAAGTCACTTAACTGTTTGCCTTACTTTTCTCATCTGTAAAATAAGTTAGAGAGGGAAATTGCAAACCACTCCAGTATCTTTGCCAAGAAAACCCAAGTAGGGTAAAAGAGTTGGACATGACTGAAAAAAAAAAACACAATCTAAACAAAAATTATTTTTTTACATTAAGCCTAATCTGTCTCTTTGAAATTTCCATAAATTGTTTCTTAAACCGCTTTCTGGAGATATGCAGAATAAATGAAATCCCTCTTCTGCATACTTCTTCAAATATAGAAGATAGCAATCTTATACTCCTTGACCCTCCTTTTGTCTGGGCTAAAAAGCCACAGTTCCTTCAATTTACCCTTCTATGGTCTGAACAAATGAGGTGCTTTTTTCATCTAGATCATTTTCTGTGGACAAGATGTATCCAATCAATGCCTTTCATAAAATATAGCATCACAAATTTAACACTGTACTTCCATTTAATCAAGGCATAAGAAGATCAAATATAAAATTCATTTTGTTTTGGATTTCCCTGATTCTAATTCTCCCAATGCACACTGGAACAAACGAAAAGTCTGAGAGACACAGTGTCTGGGTAATTAATAATCAATTTATTAATTACGGTAGCAGATAATCAATAAATTAGGGTCAGTGGTTCTCTTCATAACCAAAGACCCATCATGGAGGCTATTGGATGTTCAAGTACTCTTGGGAAAAGGGGTGTCCCTGAGGGTGAAAATCAACTCCAATTGGTTAACAATTAATAAGAGAATGAATACTATGAGAAGTGGGTCTTTTCTAATGAAGGAGTGGGCTGGGGGGGGGAGGAAGGGAGAATGTGACTTTGATCATGTCATTCTTGAACAGAGACTCATCTCCACCTAAATCATTCCACCTCCAACAATCTAAACAAAAGGATTTATTCTCCACTCTGTCCTACCTAAGTTGAACAATGGGCCAGAATTCACCAAATTAGATTCTCTTTACCCTTTAATCAGAAACAAGTTCTCCTGGTTGTGTGGGGCCCTATCCAAGACTGAGGAGAAGGTCTCATTGTCAGCCCTGTGCTTCATAAGAATTGGTCTTTGAATGAGTAAAAAGAGAAAAAAAACTACTAATAACTAACCTACTAATAATCGGTTATTAATAATTTAAAAAGGGGAACTTTGTGTCCCATATATAAATCTGGTTATCAATATAAAAAGAAAATATAAAATATAAAAAAAACATAAAAAGAAAATTTTCAATCCTGTTTGCTTTTTTTGGTTGTTCCAACAAAGTTTGTTCGTATTTGACTTTTCAGTCCATTAAACATCTCAGGTCTTTCCCTCCACTAATTATTGACCATTCCTGCCTCTTCCATCCTATAGTTATACAGTTGAATCTTTTTTTTTTAATCCAAGAAGAGGACCTTATTGTTAGGACAAGCTAAAGTGTACATTTTTTTTTAAATATTCTGAAATAGGCTTAGAATCACATGGTTCCAGGAATATAGCGTAATGGAGTTCAATTCAATTCAGCATATTTCTTTCCAAGGTAATAAGCAACGTTTTCAATATAAAACATTTTTAACAATGAAAGTATATATTAAATGTAGAATTAAATTGATATTGATTAACCAGAGGAAAATACATCTATATTTGAAAATTTTCCAGATGAACATTTCACAGGTAATTAGGATACCCTAACTAGCAAGGAACTTGGATCTCTGTGAAGAAATTTAATTCTATGATATGGTCCAAAGGGTTGCTTTTGTCTGGGCCTGGGGCAAAGGGATCAGGGAAAAGTAAAGTACACAAAAGTATTTGTGTATGCTTGGAGTATTGTGTTAAATATTATATAAATCTTTGAAAGAAGAAGAAAGTTGAGCTGGACTTAGGGCATGCATCAACTCTTTTCCTTATTGGGCTATGTACCAGTGGAAGCAGAGAGGAAATTGCTGAAAATATAACATGTCTGTAAGAATTGTTTTACGAAGCAAAATTTTCATGGGCTAGATTATATGAGGAAAAGATTATCATTCCTTTCTTGTGGCTTCTACCCTTGGAAGATGGACATCACCAACATTGTTTAGCATTTTTTTTCTCCTCATATAAGGTGTAATCTAATCTCTATTAGTTGTTCTCACTACCACTCCTATAGAGGAATTTTTCTGAGCATTTCTTTTTGAGAATTTTTCTGAGTAAAGGAAAGCAATGTTGAAGATATCATATGATAGATAACTGGTTAGCTCCCACCATATAGAAAATGAATATTTCAACCAACATTTCAATAGGGGGAAAGGACAGGGACCATGTGTTTGTTCTTCCTTGGAAGTTATACTTTATAAAATATGAATTCAATAAGATAATTTCTCATAAAGCTCATGAGCCCCCACCCATGGAGAAAACTCCTTCCATTACAAATTCAAATGCCTATTTGTCTCTCAGGTTCTCTTTCTTTTTTAAAAAAATTAATTCATTTTGATTTATCAACAATCACTTCTATATGCATTTGAGTTTAAATTTTTTCTCCCTCTTCCTCCCCACCAGCCTCCCCAAGAAAGTGCACAATCTGATATAGGCCGTACATATACATTCCTATTAAACATATTTTCACATTAGTGATGTTGTAAATAAGAATTAGAACCCATAGGAGGAACCACCAGAAAGAGGAAACAAAACTCAACAGAAGAAAAAAAAAGAACTAGCAAATAGTATGCTTCAATCTGCATTCAAACTCCATAGTTCTTTCTCAGGATGTGGATAGCATTTTCTATCATGAGGCCTTTGGTGATGTCTTAAATCCTCATATTGCTGGGAAGGGTTTGGTTTGTCAATATTAGTCATCACACAACGTGGCTGTTATTGTGCACAACATTCTCTTGGTTCTGCTCACTTCACTCAGCATCAGACCATACAAGTCTTTCCAGGTTTTTCTGAAGTCAGCCTGTTCATCAGTTCTTATAGAACAATAGTATTCCATTACATTCATATGCCAAAACTTGTTCAGCCATTTCCCAATTGATGGTTATCATCTCAATTTCCAATTCTTAGCCACCACTAAAAGAGCTGCTATAAATAATTTTGTACATGTAGGTCCTTTTCCCATTTATATGATCTCTTTGAGATATAGCCGTAGAAGTGCTATTGCTGGATCAAAGGGTATGCACATTTTTTATAGCCCTTTGGGCATAGTTCCAAATTGCCATCCAGAATGGTTGGATCATTTCACAATTCCACCAACAATACATTAGTGTTCCACTTTTCCCACATCTTCTCCAACATTTATCATTTTCCTGTTTTGTCATATTGCCCAATCTGATAGGTGTAATGTGGTACCTCAGAGTTCTTTTGATTTGCATTTCTCTAATCAATAGTGATTTAGAGTATTTTTTTCATATGACTATAGATGGCTTTAATTTCTTCATCTGAGAACTGCCTGTTCATATCCTTTGAACATTTATCAATTGAGGAATAACTTGTATTTTTATGAATTTGACCTAATTCTCTATATATTTTAGAAATGAGACCCTTAATCAGAGAGACTGGTTGTAAAAATTCTTTTCCAATTTTCTACCTTTTTTCTAATCTTAGTTGCATTGACTTTGTTTGCACAAAAACTTTTCAATTTAATGTAATCAAAGTTATCCATTTTGCTTTTCATAATGTTCTCTATCTCCTGTTTGGTCATGAATTCTTCTGTTTTCCATAAATCTGATAGGCAAACTATTCCTTGCTCTCCCAGTTTGCTTATAGTATCAGCCTTTATATCTAAATCATGAATCCATTTTGACTTTATTTTGGTATATGATGTGAGATTTTGATCAATGCCTAGTTTCTGCCATATTCTTTTCCAGTTTTCCCAGTAGTTCTTTTTTTTTTTTCAAAGAGCTGGTTCTTATCCCAGAAGCTGGGGTCTTTGGGTTTATCAAATAATAGATTACTATAGTCATTGACTACTGTGTCTTGCATATTTAACCTATTCCACTGATCCACCATTCTATTTCTTAACTAGTACCAAGCAGTTTTGATGATTGCTGCTTTATATACAATGTAAGATCTGGAATGGCTAGGCCACCTAACCCTGCTTTTCTTTTCATTAGTTCCCTTGATATGTCAATTTATCTTTCAATCTTTCTTTCTCCCCTTCCTTTACTCTATCTCTTTTCACTGCCCCTTTCTCTCTTTGCTATTCATTATTATTAGTAGTAGCAGTATTTGCTTTCTGGTGAGGTAATCATGGTTAAGTGACTTGCTCAGGGTCACACAGCTAGTAAGTATCAAGTGTCTAAGGCCAGATTTGAACTCAGATCCTCCTGATTCCAAGACTGGAGCTCTATCTACTGTGCCACCTAGCTGCCCCTATTCATTTTTTTTAAATGAAGCATGCAGTATAATAAAATCTTAATCTAAGCAAGCATTTGAACTAACTAAAAAGAAATATGAATGTAGCTTTAGAGAATAGAGATGAAATTTGCAAAAGTAACTCACTCTTCCTGGTGTAAAAAGAAAGTATATCAGAAGTAGCAAGAGACTGAAAATGACATTGTCATTATTAGGGACAAACTTAGATGACAATGGTGTCAGCTTTAGTTGGTATCCAAATCATCCAGTTCACTTTTCACTTCATTGTGGTAATGGTATCAGATTTTCAATCCTTTTTGTTTGTTCTCTTGAAATCTTATCAAAGTGGTTCAAACATCATGGAAAAGCTCTGTCCAAACAACTACATTCTTCCTTCCTTCTTATAGTTCTTTAAAATGTCTCCCTTCAGGAAAATAAAATTTCTCTTTAACAAAATGTTTCTTTAAGAGTTACAATCTCTTGTCAGTCAGTGGATGGTGATAACAAAAGAATTCTATTCCAATTAGCACAAGTTTATCCTCAGTGTTTGCATTTCTCAATGGAATCAAGAGGTACCAGTGATTACAGATTATTAGTTTATAAAACAATTAAAGAAAATAGTGGATAAAGTAATGGATATGGAATATGGAATCAGGAAGGTATAAGTTAAATGCTGTATAAGATATTCCCTACTTGAGTTATCTAGAGCAAGTAACTTAATTCTACCTCTGAGTCTAATATGATAGGATATAATATAATATAATATAATATAATATAATATAATATAATATAAT
>NW_020954617.1:2746633-2760981 GCF_900497805.2 Vombatus ursinus
ATATAATATAATATAATATAATATAATATAATATAATATAATATAATATACAATAATATAAAATTGGAATTAAAAATAACATCTATGTTGTAAGAGCAATGTCCTAACCACCTCCCACTTGTTGGTGACACTAATTTTCCTTAAAAAGAAACATAGCTGGGACAGTGAGGTGGCTCAATGGATAGAGCACTAGCCCTGTCTCAGACTAAACACTTGACACTTACTAGCTATGTGACCCTGGACAAGTCACTTAACCCCAATTGCCTAAAAAAAAATTAAAAAAAGAAAGAAACATAGCTCTCCTTGGGATTTGCTTGGTACAGTGGACTAAGAACTAAGATATATATTATTTCTTAAAAGTTGCTGGGTAACCTTTGGCCATAGTGATTTTCCGATATTAGTGATTTCTTAATCACTGAAGGTCATAAAAAAGTATTGCTTATGTGGAGTCAGGGCCCTTTGGATTTGGTAAATGTCTCAAAATCAGGTTAGTCACTACTCTATGCCCTGATGATCACTTTTATTTCTATATGGAGACAAAGGAGATCCAAATTAAGGCCTGGGGCATCTTTGTTTACTTAAGACAATCTTCTTTTGTCAACTCTTGAATTACTTGTAAGTGAATCCTTTCTTTCCAACAAAAAACCTGATATTACAGAGTGCAAGACTGAGTCAGATCAGCTACTAGCAACCAACCTCACAGAATTTTTCTGAGGAGAAAATGAGATAACATATAAAATACTTCACAAAACCTTAAAGTACTACACAAATACTTGCTGTTATTGTTGTTGTTAGTAATAATAAAATGTTCAATGTGTTCTATATGGCCTTAGGCCATACTTGTAGGGAGGATGAAATGGAGCAACTGGTGGCTTTAATGAGAGCTACCATTTACATTGACATCCCTATTACATTTACATCCCTATTAAGTTTCACCTTATTAGTTTCTGCTTATTATACAGCTTAGTCTATTAAAATGTCTTAGATCCCTATTCTCTCATTTAATTATCTATACCACTTATGTTCATGTCACCTATAAAATTAATAGGTATATCACATGAAATATTGCCATCCTTCCAAGTATTTTAAAAAAAAAATGAACACAACAGAGCTGATGACACATCTCTGGGAGTATTCCCCTAGCAATCTTTTTTTTTTTTTCCCAATGATACTGATTCATTCTTTTATTCCAGTAGTTCAGTCAGTTGCAAATCCATGTAACTATATTATCAATTATCTCACCATTCTATCTTTTCTATAATGATAAAAACTTGCAAATACATTGCAAAAATCCACATATATTATATCTAAACTATTCTCATCCAGTAATTCTGTCCAAAAGAGCTTGAGATTAGTCTAGCATAAATTTTTCGTAGTGAACCCATGCTGGTTCTCTATGATCCAAGTGATTACAGGTAATTTTTTGAATGACATGTTAGAGACTTTTGCCAGAAGTCTAAAACAAGCTCATATGTCATCCTTGTCATCTTCTTCCTCCTCCTCTTCCTATAATTAACATTGTTATTTATTTAATTATATTAACATTATTATTTTCATAGTAATCATAATATCAAAATATCATTTGAAATCATTAAGTAAAAATTGTAATGTATATCCAAAAAAATTAGACACTGAAGATTCTGAGTTAGGCGATTAAATAGAACTAATGAATAAAGACAATGCTTAACAATACTATTGTCCTCTCCAAATATGGAAAATTCATCAACCATTCTCAAGAAACCTATTTTTTTTATTATCAAGATACTTATTGGCATCCTGAAGTCAAAGTTTAATGGGAAACATAAATTCAGAGCAATTAAGACCTCTGCAATACCAGTTCTAATGTAAACTTTTAGAACAATAAAATCTATGACAAATGAATTTAGAAGTACCCAAATAAAAATCTATAAAATATTAAGGAAAAACTGGCTCTGTTGCCCCTAGAACAGCTATAGAAAAATACTTCCTTGTCAAAAAAAAAGAAAAGAGGATTGATATATGTTTTCATATTTCCTGATAAACTGGATAAATTTTGAAGAGATATTTTTGGAACAAGGAGACACCACTTCAAAAAGAAATGGTAAAAGCTGTGAATAGTTATACACCATTGGATTTACTGCCCATAACTAGTATTGGTTTATCTCTGGATGGAGTCAATAACACAACTAAGATGCAAAAGTGGAACTTGAAGGTCTTTCATGTGCAGTATCCACATGACCTCAGCCACAAACAGGGTGACAAAAAGTGTCATGCAAATGCCTTTATCATATGCATTTGTTTATGAAAGTGGAAAGGTTTATGATAGCAATAGGAGCTCAGGATATGACTGCCAGAATTACAGAAAGGGTGTCTGGACTTAGAGATCAATGAATATTTTATAAGAAAAGGAAAGAAACTTCAGGGTGTAAAAATTTAGTTCATACAAAATATCTAGAAGATAGAATTGTGACTGGAATTATACACCAGAAACTCAATATCATTCATATATTTCTTTTGAAAAATTACAAATTCCAATATAAACTTTAAAATATTTTTGGAAATTCAACAAATAAACTATGCTAGGACCAGAGCAGCATCAGAGACAAAACTGTTGCCCATGGTCACCCAGATATTAATGACTTACATAATTGAATAAACAATATTTTAAGGTTCTCCATAGTGAATACACAAAACCTCCAAACTACATAGAATGAAAAATTCTCAAAATATAGAGACCTACCACACTATCATGTGGAAATAATATGAGATACTTATCATCATCCTCATTTGGTCTGATACATAAATTGCCCTAATTGCTTTCAGTTAGCCTTAAGACTAGTTTTATACTTCAACTCTTTTAATGAACTAAAGAAGAAACCATTTTATCTACCTGCACAATAGTCCACTGATTATTAAACACAAATAACAAAAGAATAGTGACTTGTCCCAAGACAATTTCTATGTGTTTGCCATATGAGCTGGGAAGAACAAGAATAAAAAAAAACAATACTTCAATAGATCTTGTCAATTAGGGTATTCTTCTTCCAGTGGTAAAACTCAGTTTCTTCATCTGTAAAAAAGGGTCATTGTGAGTTGTGAGGATCAAGTGAGACAATTATTAAGTACCTGGCACATGGTATTATATAAATTTTAGTTATTATCCTTATTAATCTTAACTTTTTCATATCTTTAATCCTGTGTCACACTTCTCTACTTCCTTCCCTAAGTTTTACATGGAGAGTCTATGCTGCATACATGAGCCTTCCTGTAGACCTATGAGGATTGGGGATGACAACTGATACATGTGTTATTTTAAAACCCAGATAATAATAAAAGATATTTATACAGTGCTGTAAGTTTTGTGAAGTACTTAGCATGCATTATCTTATTTGAACCCTACAACAGTCCTGTGAAGCAGGTGCTACAGAGTTTTTCATTCTATGTAGTTTGGAGGTTTTGTATATTCACTATGGTGAAGCCTCAAAGATATTTTTATTTTAGCAATAATGGATAGGCTATTGGATGTGAGTCAGAAGGACCGGGGTTCAGGCACTACCTCAAATGTTTACTAGTTATATGATCTTGGACAGGTCATTTAACTTTTCCAGGTTTCAGTTTTCTCATCTGTAAAATGAGAAGGTTATATTTCACAGATAAGGAAATAGGTTTAGGTGATTAAATGACTTGTTTCATACCTAAATGTCTCAAGTTATTATTCAAACTTAGATCTGTCCTGACTCCAGGTCTACTACAGTTAAGTATATTTGCAAATGACTAAACTATCAAATCCAAAGAGCTATAATTAATGGATCAGTGTCATCCTAAAGTGAAACCTTTCATGGAGTATCCCAGTATCCCATTCTTGAGCCCCTGTCCCCTTTGATTTTTTTTAAGTTAATGATTCTTTAAAAAATGTGACTAACTTTGCCCATCTTTAGTTGTGTGTCACTTTACCTGTTGTGTATGATTATTTACAAAGATCATAATAAATAAATGATAAATAAAGATCAGGAATCATATTAATAAGTTATTTCAGTAATATGGTATATAAATTTATATGATCACAAATACCGTATTAAAAAGCTTCGGCTTAGATCCTTAAAATCTAGCCACTGCTCAGATTCTTATAATCTAGCCAATACCTGAGGGCAGCTAGGTGGTACAGTGGATAGAGCACTGGCCCTGGAGTCAGGAGGACCTGAGTTCAAATCCGGCCTCAGACACAAAATACTTACTAGCTGTGTAACTCTGGACTTAACCCCAATTGCCTCACCCAAAAACAAAAAAACAAATAAACAGACAAACAAAAAAAAGAAAGCTCCTACATATCTAATACTGGTGGTCAGCTATATTTTGACAATGAGTGCAAAACTATATTGATCATAATCAGTTCAGCAAACCATTTAATCCATGTATGCAAGGTGAACAAACTTTCCTAAGTATAATGCCTTTTATGGTTGATATGGGGAAGGGATCTTAGTCTAGAAGACCCAAATAACTGCCCCATAGGTCCCCCTTCCACTCAATTCCTGTGAATCTTTCCACCAGTAACAAAGATATAAGGACAGAGATCTTGGATGTCGATCAGGGTATGCTTCCCACTATACACTCATAACACTACCACCTATGCTTGCTTGTGGGACAGTAAGGTTGGGAAAACCTTGTACTTGCATGTGTAAAAGTGATAAGCTGCAAGATTTGCAATCTTTTGAGTGTTTATGTTTCTCATTGGTACCTTACTTTTGATCTGCCCATAAGTAAATATGGAGATATAAGAGAGTCCATTCTAGGCATATGGCGATAGCATGGACAAAATAATTTAAAAAAAGAGGTCAGGATGAAGACAAAGGTTGTTGATAAGTATAGTTTGGTTGGAATAGGAAGTATATGAGATTAGTGTAGAATATAGTCAGAAAATTAGATTAGAACTAGAATATGGAGGACCTTGAAGGAAAGGCTAAGAGTCTATATTTTATTCACTAAAATGGGGAAATACTATTTGAATAGAAGGCTGATATGATCAAAATTGTGCATTAGAGACATCATTTAGGGATGTAGTGGTAAAGAAACAAGGTAAATTGGAAAGTGGGTATATTAGAAGCAGAAAGATGAGTAGCTGTTACTATGGTTCAAGTGAGAGGAAATTACTTAAATCATCTTCAGTCAACCTATATTTGCTCAAGTATTATGCTTATGTTAGAAAAAATGTAGAAATGATGTCAAGGAATCAACTTGAAAATCATAGCATGAAGGCCTATGACTAAGCAGTGTTATGAATAATATGAGGAAGGAGAGGCCATTTGCATATATTTAAGAGAGTGTCAACAGCTTTAGGGAGAGACTCACATATAAGTTGGGCTCTGAAAGATTCAAAGCTCATGCTAATTATATTTAGGTATTTAGGTCAGTCCAATACTCCAGTAATGGATTTGTAGTCAGGTGTACCTGGGTTCAAATAGTAACTCTTCATTTTCCTACTCATGTGCCCTTAGGCAAATCACTTAATGTCTTGGGATTTTAGGTGCCTCCACTGAAAAATGCAAGTTTTGAACTAGATGAACTCTAGCCACTTCTATTTCTAAGTCTATCATCCTATGATAAGAGGTATATTTTCACAAGTAGATATAGTTTTGGAAAGAAAACCATTCCAGGCACAGGGGATAGCATGAGCAAAGAAACTGAGATGAAAGATTGCAAGATAACAACAGAAAATCACCTGCTTATGAAATCAAATGTTTCCTCTTTCAAAAGGGGCTGATACAGAACAGGATCAGAGACTTCTTAAGGTCTATCCAACAGAGAATTAATGTCGAATACTCACTTTTAACTATTTGAAACCTATAGGCTTTGTCCACTTGCTGAAAAGAAGTTACTTAGCTTATTAAAAGTTTGAATCATCAAATCAGAGATTGCTAGAGGTGGAAGGGGCCATTGGGAGCTTCTTTTCCAACCCCCTTATTTTACAAATCAGGAAACTGAAACTCAGCTTAATTATTTATGTGATTTTTGCCTTATCAAAGAAAGTATAAAAATTTCTATTCCTCTTTCTAAAGGAGATAACTTTACTCAAGTAGGTACTGTATTGCCTTGTATCTGGGGAAAAGATGAGTTTGGTTTGCACATAACAAAGAATAATAGGATTCTTTCTAAAACTTTTGCTTGGGGCCTAGCTTTTCTAATCATATTTTTATGGTACAGAGTTGTGCAAAGTATCATCATCTACTAATGCAAGAATCTTCTGTCTCATACACAATATAGAGGAAATGTTGTACTTCTAACCTCTTCCAAGTAACTGATTTCATTCATTCAGCTCAATGAGCACCCAATGTGCCTATAGCACTGGTCTAGGAATGATTGAGGATACACAAGTATAAGAGAGCATCTTTGACTTAAAGCTACCCATGCTCTACTTTCAAAAATCAGCTATAGAGACACAAAAAAAAACTGAACCAAGACTTTAAAGATAATATAATTAAATGGCCAAATGATTGGACTTTGATATAGAAGGGCAAAGTGACTTACTTAAAGTCACATAAGTAGGAAGTATTACAGCCAATATCATAATACAAGCCTTTTGACTGTCCAGCTTCTAAGTCTACTATGATTTTTCCTCTAAATTGTGTCCAAAGACAAGTTCATTATCTTACCCTGATGATCCCACCTGCCACTATCCACTCCAAATAAAAACAAAATAATATGTTCCTTTTCTGGTATGGATAATCAGCACTCTAGAACAAACACAGTCACGGAAGCCATGGAATTTTATAAGTAATGAGAAGGCACAGAGGATAGAGCACTGGGTCTGGAGTCAAGAAGACCTTAGTTCAAATCCAGCCTCAGACACATGTGATCTGTGTGAACCTTGGCAAATCACTTAACCTATGTCTGCCTCAGTTTCCTCATCTATAAAATGAAGATAATAATAGAACCCACCTCCAATGGTTGTTAGGGGGACAAAATGAAATATTTCTAAAGTGCTTTGTAACTATTAAAATGCTGTGGAGATGCTAATCATCATCATCATGTGCAGCAGCAGCAGCAGCCTTATTTCAAAGGTCCTTAGAGGTTAGCTAGTATAATCCTTCATTTTTCAAATTTGAGCTGAGTCTTGATAGATGAGTAAGACTTATATGGAAAGAAATATGTGACAAAATTTCCAGGAGGGGATATAGCTCAAGTAAATGTCCAGAGTCATAAATTATCATGGCATTTCAGGGGATACAACTGATGCTTGTTTGTCTACAACTGGAGGTTTTATAAACAGGAATAGTAGGAAATAAGGTTGGAAAAATAGTTTGGACATTGAAAGACAATAGAACCATAATCAATGAGGTGATCAAATTTGACTTCAGAAGGTTAAAAGTGTTTTTTCCCTTAGCAGAAAAGTGGTGAACAAGAAGTGTGGAATGAGGCATGTGTCATCAGACATGAGCAATGTTGATTTTTTTTTTTGCTTAACTGTACCTGGGCATAGGGTAGAGAGTAACTGGGAAGTAAGATCATTTTTTAAATCAATAATTCATTTTTAAAGGTAAGTTGCAGTCAAACTGTTATGATCTGTGAATGCTAGATAGAGTAGGGAATGTGGATGGTATCCTATACACAATGGGAAGCTGCTGACCAATTTTTAACAGTAAAGTAATATGATACAAATGGCTCCTTAATGAGTTTCAGGTTAGGGTGGAGGGAGAAAAGGCTAAATGGATGGAAGTAATTTAAATTTAGGAAGCTATTATAACAACCTAGTTGCAAAGTGACCAGATCTTGGTCCTTATGGTAGGAACTGAAAAGGTCTAAATCAATGATATAATTCATTAGAAATATCACACTGGAAGAAAATGCTGGATGAACTGGACTTCAGAAGACTGGAGTATTGGCTCTACTACTAGCTAACTGATCTGGAGTAAATTAATTTCTCTATTTATGCCTTAATTTGCTCATTTGTAAAATGGACTAATTAGATTATATTTCTCTCTTCCAGTTATCATGCTCTGGGATTCTGTAATTTTGTGTTTGCTTATTGTGTAAAAAGAGATGGAGTTGAATATGATTCCCAGGTTCCAAGCAAGGGTGACTGAGAGAATATCCATGCCACTGATACTTTTTGTCAGGACAAGGGGCTGATGATGAAGTAAGACTTTGGATATATTGTGTCTGGGTGATTTCTAATTGAAAATGACATATAGTCTATTGGATAGATAGGAACAAAATACCTGATTTTATTCTCTGTAATCCTAATTTATTACTGGTTTTCAAAATTATCCCAATATATACTAGCCCACATTTTTGTATTTTATATATCCTTCCTTCTGTCAATTCTATAATAATAAACTGTTCAAGTTTATTTTAATTATGTCTCTTTTCATTCTGAGTGTTACCACACCTCCTAATTTTAGTATGTGTAAATTTCATTAATGTTCTGAATATTTCTATCTCCTGATTCTATTCCCTACTGAACACTTTCCCATAACTAGATACATTACCATTCATGATTAAATACTCCCTACAGCCTTTTGGAGAGTTTATTGTTAAAGTTAAACCAGTCATTTTAAACAAACTATTGAAGGCTAACTTCTACAGAAACTATCTGAAATAGTTTGCTTCAGCCAATGGAACTAATACTCTTCTTCAGCTATCTTAGAATTTTATAAATATAAAAAAAGAAGCAACTTTAAATGGCATCATATTTAATTGAGAAATCTGTCTCATTTCATCTAGCTTAGAAATTACCACCATTGCTTTCTTATTCATTTGTTTTCTCAATAGTTAAAAATATGCATTTCTTGAGCATTTATTTGCTTAAGGACTATACTAAGCAAAACAGGTACAAAGAAAGGCAAAAACATGGCCTCTGACCTTAAACAGTTCACATTATAATAGGGGAGGGCAGTATGAAAAAGATTTTATGTCCATCTGTCTTTCTGTCTATCTATCCATCTCAGGCCACAAATCTCTGAATGCTAGGCCTAAGAGAAGAGAGCCATTACATGTGTTTTTTCATTGGCCAACATGCCTGGAATGCTCTCCCTTCTTGCCTCTGCATCCTGGCTTCTCTGTCTTCTTTCAAGTTCCATTTGAAATCCCAGCTTCTTAAGGAAGCCTTTATGATCCTCCCAATCCCACCCCCCAATTCAGCACTTTCAGATTAACTTCCACACACACAAACACATACGTCAAATGGAAGTAATGGCCAGTGAAAAAGCACATGTGAAAGCTCTCTTCTCTTAAGCCTTAGCACTCACAAGTTTGTGACCTGATTTCTTTTTAATTAGAGACTAATGTCCTAGATGTTTTTTGCTTGTTTTTATTTGGTTTTGTTTTCAGTTGTACAAAAAGTCTTATTTAACGCTTTTCTGCTCTTCTCCCTTAGCATATTCCTTCTGGCTTCAACTTCTTTATAATACCAATCCCAATTCTGCAAACATGTAGGATGAACATACAATGAACTACAGAGGACCACAAAGAATCTTCAGATCACTCACTACTTAGAATGGCATGACTTTATTATTTTTCATTTGCATTCCTAGATCTGGTTAAACACTGAGGCCATCATTTAGCGACCATATACTTAAGCCAATTGATGATTCTTTATTGGGTAGTGACATATAAAGGATTATACTAGATCAGGGAAAACAAAAGAATTAGAAAACACATTGCCAACCCAAGTGGGAACTTGTCAGTCATGACTTATTTACATGGACTACACTTAAGTCCCTCAAACCATGGTATGTGACAAATAGGATATTAATGAAGGAAGCCATAACTTCCTATATTGCATACACATTAGCTAGAAAGTGGTTTAATGTAGGGAGCTGATCAAGGTAGTTACTTGAAGCACTTGGTTGGTTTACCATATAGTAAGTTTTTGTTTAGGAAGTTATTTAAGCTATAACTTGGAAGCTATAGATGTATCTATCAACATCTCCTGGATACTGGGAGATTTCACTGATGCAGGCTTCCCCCAAGATAAAGTGGTTGGTTATGGGATCACCTGCTGTGGGATGAGAAACTCCTTTGTGTCTCTCTCCTCCCTTTCTCCTCCCACCCTATCCCCTAATTATCCCTTAGATTGTTCTTTACCTCTTCTCTGGCAGCCATGTAAGGAGTTTGCTTGGACACAGGACAGGTATTGATCGATAATCTAATTCAATCCTACTTGCAGAAAAATTTGTGCATATATGTCTTAGGTTGCTGTTAAGAATAATATTCTCAATTTATAGAAGTAATTTTTTATGGATTTACATGTTTGTCCTCAGGGAAAATTTTCTACAGAAATCTATATGCTTGCAAATCCTCATTAAAAAACCTCTCTACACTCAATCAAAATTGCCTTTCTTTATTCAGTGGGGTTCAGCCAGCTTAAACTCCAGTTGTACATGATTTACTGATCCATAGAATTACCGATAATGTAGCAATACCTGCCATGCCCCTTAATCCCTTCCTGAAGCAACTTTGTTAACAAATATGTCAAAAAAGTATAGATTTTTTAAAAAAGTAGTGCCATAAATAGAGGAAAAGCCAAGTATTAAAGTCATTAATAAAAATTGGGAGAATGACCTTGATGTACATAGATGATAATAGTGAAGATGGCATAGATGATTGTTTGAACTAAGAAAAAGGGAAGATAACTGAATACCTATGGTAGAGGAATAATGGTGATAAAGATAAAAGTATAGTTTGTAAAAGTAGTGAGGAAGAAGACTATGACCACTCCATAGTATCTTGCTCTCTGACGTAGCAGATTAAAAGAAGTGGCCTCAAAAGGATATGATTGTTCAAATGATGGTTCCCAGATGTAATGAATCATAATCTAGATTTTAAACAGAAGGTCCACTTAACCAACAAATGGCAATCAAGCACCTATTATATGCCAGGCACTGGAGATATAAAAATAAAAATGAAGCATTTTCTACCCTCAAGGAGTTCACACTCTTTTGAGGGAGAGAAAACACACACACAAATACATATATAGACATACCTGTTGAGTGGTTTGTGTTTGTTATGTATCTGTATGTATGTGTGTATGTGTGTGTGTGTGGATACAAAACACACCCATACATATTTCTGTGTATACACACAGATTGTGTATGTATGTACGTATGTTTCTATGTATGTATGTGCGTAGGCTGTGTATGTGTATTGCCTATGTCAGTTATGCGTTTATACATAGGTCTGTATAGATGTGGTTTTTAGAAAGTCATGAGTAAAAATTGTTAGTTTCCTCCCACTCTTCTGCAAAGGGGATCAAGTGTTGCCACAAAAGGAAGGAGTTTGGCATCAGAAACTGGATACTCTGCTATTAAAAGAAAGGATAGTGGGCTAGAATTATATATATTGGTCCCCCAAATCTAGAGGAATAATTTTTAGTTTTGAGGCATGCATCTGATCACCAACTCTTAACAGAGAAGGAATGCTCTAAGCTACTTATCCAAGGTTTTACTCTCTTTTTCACTAAATGTAACTTTCACAAATACCGCACAGGATAAATAGCAAACAAATCCATTTATGTAAGCCAATAGCAAAAAAAAAAAATAAAAAAGATATAGATGAAAATATACTAGACAATGTAAAGTCATGAGTCCTCCCCTGGGGGTGACAAATGTCAGCTGATGCAAGAGACAGAATTTCAAATCTCACATCAAGATGAAATTCTTCAATGTTTCTAATATAGTAGGCTGGAGATAGGGACTTGTTCGAACTGCTAGCTCCTCTGCAACTCAGACTCTTCTTAGAGTCTTTCTCTTCAGGGGAGAAGAGTTTTTTTGTTTGTTTATTTGTTTGTTTGTTTTGTTTTCCCTGAAGAGAATCTGAAACCACGTGTCTCAATCTCTCAAAGACTGAAGCTAAAAGACCAACAGATGTCATCTCAAGCTCTCACTAATCTTACCCTTCACACTGGTAAGGATGAGTTTTCACCCTTTCACAAATGTAGGTATCAATCTCTATCAATGAGAAGAGTGTTATGAAAATAGGCTTTAAGCCATAGACTACATGTATCTACAAAATATATAGGAAAAAATGTAATAGCTAGAATACAACAAGAATCCAGAAAAGCTTTATGGTGGCAGAGAAGTTGGTGCTGGAGCAGGGCTTTAAAGGAAATTCAGGATTCAAAGAGGTAGAGATAAGGAAGTAGTACATTCCAGGCATGAGGAACAACTTGAAAAAAATACAAATATAGGAGATGGAGTGTCGGTGGAAGGACTAGCAAGAAAGCCATATTGGCTGAACCATAGAACACATGGAGAATAATGTAAAATATTTCTGGAAAAAAATAAGTTGGATACAGGTTGAGAAGCATTTTAAATAACAGCCAATACATGTTTATTAGGCACATACCATGTGCCAGGCCCTGTGCTAATCACTGTGAATACAAAGAAAGTCAAAATCATAGTCTCTTCCATGTTAGCATTGCCATTGTAATTGGGGAAAAAACACATAAATAATTATGGGAAAATGTGTGTGTTTGTGTGTGGTCAATGAATGGA
Source organism: Vombatus ursinus (assembly GCF_900497805.2). Lineage (NCBI taxonomy): Eukaryota > Metazoa > Chordata > Mammalia > Diprotodontia > Vombatidae > Vombatus > Vombatus ursinus. Next base: position 2,759,101 of record NW_020954617.1, read on the forward strand.
AGGTAATTCCAGAAGTAAAGCACTAACAGTTGAAAAGATAGGAAAAGTCTGCTGAAGAAAGTTGTATTGAAGCTGAATTGTTAAGGGAGTTATGAGGTGGCAGTGAGGAAAAAACACATTGCAGGGTGGTTAGACAGCCAGTGAAAAGAAATTGAGTCAAGAGATGCGGCATCCTGTGGGAGGAACAGCAGAAAAGTAGGCTAGTGTTGAGTATATAGAACAGAGGAATAGAGATAGCTGGAAGGGAGGGTATAACTAAAGTGCTCTAAGTGCCAGAGGATTTTCTATTTTATCCCAGAGGTAACAGCATGCTAGAGGCAGCTGGGTTGCTCAGTGGATAGAGCATTGGGCCTAGAATTAAGAAGATCCGAGTTCAAATACAGCCTAAGACACTCACTAGCTATATGACTCTGGACAAGTTACTTAACCTCAGCTTGCCTTAATCCACTGCAGAAGGAATCAGAAAACCACTCCAGAATCTTTGCCAAGAAAACCCCAGGCACAGAATGATCAATGGGGTCATGAAAAGTAGAACACCACTGAATGACTGACAACAAAGATTGCATGCTATTAGAGTTTATTGAATAATAATATGTCAGACTTGGAATTCAAGAACAGCACTGTCAGCTGAGTAAAGGATGGGCTAGATTTGGAAGAGACATAGAGAAGGAGACCTAGCAGCAGCCTATTGTAATGGTCCAGGCATGAAGTAATGAGGGGCTGTACTGTGGTGGCAGCTGTGAGAGTAGAGATAAGACATGAAAAAAGAATGTGGGAGGAGTGCAAGTGGTAAGTTGAGTATGATACAAAGGTTGTAAGCTTGAGTGCAAGATGGATGGTGCTGATGCCACCAGTAAAAGGAAATTTGGGAAGAGTGGAGATGACTGGGGGGAAAGACAGTGAGTTATATTTTGACCTTGTTGTTAGTATTTGATTATACAAACAGGGAGCAACCAGAGTTTATTGAGGAAGGGATTACCATAGTTAGACCTGTCCTATACAAAAAATCACTTGGGTAGCTTTGTGGATTGAATGTTGGCTTTGGGGAAAAAATCTCAAAATGTATATTGGTTGTGTTCTTGATAAGGATCAGTATAATAATTGAACCCTTAGGTGGTGTAGTGGACAGAGTACTAAGTTCTCATGATCCTGGGCAACTTGCTTAGCCTTCCTTAATTTCAATTTCCTTATTTGTAAAAGAGGAATGATAATAACACCCATCTCATAGGGTTGTTGTGAGGATCAAATGGGATAACACTTTCAAAATGTTTTGAAAATCTCAAAGTGCTATATAAGTGCTGGCTGTTATTATTACTATATCTTTTATATGACTTTAAAGTGTATTTGTTTTCTTTTCTATTCTTTTTCCTCTTTTCTTTATTAAAATCATTGATAACGTAAAAGATTGTTGTATATGCTGGGATTTTTCTTAGGTTCTACCAGTATAATATATGTTTTTCTTTCTTTGCTTTGTTCTTATCCAAACTCATTTAAACATTCTTTCAATAAATTATGTTTAATATTTCTTCCTTTTGTTTCTTGTTTTTAGGGGGGCAGGGAGAAAAACTGCTATCAGTTCTGATTTTATTTCTATTCCTCAAGATTAATTTGTTCTCTATTAATTATATCAGTCATTTGTTCCAAATGAACCATATTTATGAAATGCTTTGTTTTCCCTTAATGTTAAAATCCAATGGCTAAGTGGTGGTAAATTAAGTCATTGAAGCCATTTCCTTCTACCGACTCTGGTTCTTTTATTCTTCTTTTTGCAAGCAGTCTATATATAGTGCTAGCAGGATTTGTTTGTTGTTCTTGTTCCTTTTTCTCTGTGCCTCCCTTCCAACACACACACACACACACACACACACACACACACACACA
>NW_020954617.1:2760991-2793823 GCF_900497805.2 Vombatus ursinus
ACACACACACACACACACACACACACACACACACACACAGAGAGAGAGAGAGAGAGAGAGAGAGAGAGAGAGAATATTCAGCATTTCTAGTATAGTATACATTCAAGGCTCAATTTTCCTAATCATGAAAAGCTCTTTCTTTTTTCTTCCTTTTTTACACACAGCATCTGCACTTATTTGAAATTCTGTGTTTGAATTTAAACTGCTGCTGCAGATATCATGGGATGTTTGGGTACCAAGTAAAGTGAAAGAGACAAGGAGGCTGAAACTTGTTCTACATTATGCCCAAACATCCAGGCAATCCTGTCAAAAATCCAACTTGGTTGTTTAACATCAAGGAATGAAAATATCCAGATGACTGATGGATTATTTTTACTGGTTTGATAGCTTATTTTGGCATCAAAGAGACATGGACACAGGAACTGTGAATTTATTGTGAAATATGTATAATATATATGCATGTATATGTATATGTGTGTATATATGCACACATATGCATATCTGTATGTATACATATTTACATATTGTGTATACATGCATGCATTATTTATGTATACAACATTTTGGCCCTGTACTTTCAATGGCACTAATGGTAAGAGAATGTCCTCTATAGTTCTATAGTTAGGTAACTGTGCTGTCACTTTCATTATCTGAGTTTCCTGGGACTATGAGAAAAGGTGACATCCAAAATCAGAACCAAAATACATCAGAGTTGGGATTTGAACCAATTCTTGAATTTAAAGCTAGTTTTCTATCCACTAGGCAATATTGCCATTCTCTTTTTCCTAACTTTTAAGACTTTAAGGTCCTTAAGGGTAAGGGTTATCTTTCTTTTTCTTATTTATATCCCCAGTGCCTGGAACTTAGCAGGCACTTAATAAATGTTTATTGACTGATTCTAATGATTTGACATCGTGCCGCAAGATACCACTATTCACTTAAATGATCGTTACCTTAACAATAGCCATAGAGCCTAGAAATAATGTATTTCTATAAAGCTGCTTATGCAAAATCAAATCTAAAATTCAAATCAAATTAATAAAGCTTATGTCACAAAAACAATCTAGAATAATGGTTCTGAACTTTTTTTTAATGTCACAGAGCCCTTTGACATTTTTTGAAGCCATGGAACCCTTCTCAGATTAATGTTTTTAAGTGCATAAAATAAAATACATAGGATTACAAAGAAAACTGAAATACACTGATTTACAGCTATTTTTTTTCAAGTTCATGGATCTCAGGTTAAGGACCTTTGATCGAGAGTCAATTGTAATAGAAGTAATCCACTGGGGAATACTACATATTTCAGAGGTATCATGGATGAATAGATTGGTAGGAGGTCTTATTACAGTGTTATAATACGTATGACAGGCAGGTGTCATAGATTAAATTATTTTTATTCTCATTGCTTTCATTTCTTGTGATATGTGCCAGATGTCTCCTTAAGTTTTCCTTTTTAAAAAAATCACATTCAATATTTCAGTAGAAAAGTCTTTACCAACTTCTTTGTCATGCAAATTATGTCTATCATTATAAACATTTTGATACCCATTTCTCGTCTTTTCAAGGCTATTAACTAAACTTCTATCAATTTATACTCCCTGGCTTCAATTACCTACACTATCATGATGACTCTCAATTACAATTGTTGTTCCAACTATTTGTTCTTATATATGCCTTAAGATATTGCATAAGCAACTAGGTGCATGCATATTTCATAAAATGATTTACATAGCAACAATTCCATCTTCAACACTTGTGTGCATATTGAAAATTCATTTTTCTATCATTTCTTAAAAAATGAATCTATTTCTTTACTTTCTATATAGAATCCAACTGAAATGAAAAAGCCCCATTAAGGGACATCTCTAGTATAGTGAAGGATTGTTATTGAGTGGTGAGTTTAGTTTGTATAGATCAATGCCTACAGAGCCAGGATGGTCAGAGGAGGAGGTCCCACTTTTTCCTCACCAGGCAAGTATAATTTTATCCTGAATTTTGTAATTTATTACTTCAATTCTCTACTTCACTTGGGTTGTTAGGGAAAAGTTAAGTGGATTCTACTTGTATAAGAAAAAGCCATAAGAGCAGACCACAAAATAGGTTGTTGAAGGTGGTTCGGCAGATTTCCCAGCATTTAAAACCATGAACAGAAGGCTCCTATCTTTGGGGAAGAGCTCAAAAGTAAGAGAATGCATTTTGTGAACTCCCCAGGTCTGCTCTATCCATGTGATATAAAGAAATAAAACATCAACATGAAAACATAGGATCCACAAGGCACTATTGGTTTTGCCTTTTTAATGTCTCTTCTGTCATTTACATTTAATATTGCAGAGAATCTCAAAGAACAGGAAAAATAGCTAAACTGATTATTCAGCATGAATAGAAATAGACATTTATATTTCAGTGTCCCATGTGTGAATAATAACTTCGATTGGTAAAGTACTTTACAAAATGTTCAATATTTTGTCTCCCCTGATCTTCACCGGGCTCCGTGCAGTGGTCAGAGTCGACAACATGTATGAAAAAAACTACTTTATTGAAGACATTGTACTGGAGCCTGGAGATGCAAAGACAAAAATAGTCCCAACTTCAAGGAGTTTACATTCTAATGGAATTATTATTTCCATTTCACAGATGATGAAACTGGTGCAATCAATAACAGATTTGCTTGAGGTCACAGAGTGAATTGTTGGCAATGTTAAGATTTTGGCTTAGATCACCAAGTTTCACAATCTTTCCACATCCCTCCAGAAATGGATTAGATAATATAAGTGATGATTTCAATAATACATCAAAGCAACCACAACTTTATATTTTACTTAGGAAAATAAAAAAGGTATTTTCCTAAAAAGATTTTTATAAATACTGCCTAATTTAGAACTCCCCTTTTTTTTCTATTTTTCTGTTCTCCACTTTGGACATTTAAAAAAAAAATTTTTTAAATTTTCAACATTCACTTCCACAAGATTTTGAGTTCCAAATTTTCTTCCCATCTCATCCCTCCCCCACCCCAAGATGCCATACATTCTGTATACCCCTTTCCCTAATCTGCCCTCCCTTCTATCTCTCCCCCCTTCTCTTATCCCCTTTCCCTTCTGTTTTCCTGTAGGGTAGGATTGGACATTTTTTAAGGAAGCAAACACTGAGTTATTTCAAAGTAGGTTTCATGCAAGGTGCCGGACAAAAGAATAACAAATATTTTCATTATATTGATTGACATAACACTTACAAGTATTGATTTGATATCGACATATAGATAACACTATATTATCAGTGAGAATAATATATTAGAATGCTCTTAGGAAGCATTCACATTATAGATGCAGTTTGACAAAAACTATTCATAGTAATAGCAGGAATAGGTGATATTATTTCCTGATTCCAAAGGATGAAACACAGTTTATATGCTTCATATAAAAGCCTTACAGTTGAAGAAAATGCAGTAGTCTTGCTCTTTGTTCCTACATCCTTTCCTATCTGCTTCCCTTTGCCTCAAGAAGATGCTACAAGATTACAAATTATAAATAAATCAACTTTTAGAATACAACAAGTGTAAATTATCCTTGTACTACTTCCTCTTTTATTAAAGAGATTGTTATGACAATAGCGCCACATTGTTCTTATTCAAGTCTTTATAACAAATGGTCAAAGAACTATAACATGAGAATGTTAAGACCTCATCTCTTCTCAGACAGATAATAGAAAACTTTTCTTATTCCAGGATCCAATGATTAAATTCATTGTGTACTCTCATTTTGGTCTGTCCTATAGCTTCAGTAATTGGGCATGTTTGGTGAAACAGGTAGGCAACTAGAATGCAGGAAACTGGGAACTTCAGAAGTCTCTATTTCTGAATCTATTAAGCATTAATGAAATAGCTGCTCACTAGTATTCTGTACCATTGAAAATGATGTGACTCTGGTTAGTTACAATGATTGTAATTAGAATGGGAGACAGCTAACCTTTTCTTTCTATTTAAATAAATCCTTGCCTTTGTCCAGGTAAGTCAGATTTTCTTGACAGAACATCAGTTGGCAGAGATAAAACAACCATAATAAAGGCAAAAATGAGAGTTACAATCATGTGATATTTTTTCTAATGGTCTGCCAAAGTCATTTCTAGAATTTCTCACTGAGATAAAAAGTGAACAATGCATCTTTATATGGAGTGATCCCTTTACTTTCTACATAGCAATTGACAACCCTTGTCATTTCTATTAGCTGAGTAATAATTCTTTAAAAAAAGTAATTCTCAACTCTAAAAATGAGGTTTCCACCTTTACTTAATTATCCAAAGCAATAAATCTCACCCTTTGACATGGTCTACACAGAGGAGACCAGCCAGGCAACAAGAACATGAGTAAGCCAAGGAAAGTAGTTATTAAGTGGAAAGTGAAAACTAGAGTTTTCAAGATAGGATGAACTTAGGTTAAGTTCAAATAACATTGAATTTCATTCTATAGAACAAACAAAAGTTAGTCCTATGTAATTATACAAAACAGTACCCACAAAAATTGTAGAAGTACATGTTTTGCCTCATTACACTCTTCTCCTCCCAACACACACACACAACACACACACAACACACGCACACACACACACTGGAGAATACTAATACTGAACTTGGCCCTTTTTTGAAAAGTGGGAAGGTAAGTTGTGTGTGTATGTGTATTCATGTGTACAATTTCTCTGGATTATTTACAGTAAAACTTGAAGGAGAATTTTGGGGAGGCTATGATCTGTGTCTCTGCAGGGACTGTCATTATTCTCAGTTCAGAAGAAAAACCCCAGAGAAGAACCGTGGTTATGATTCTCTAGTCCCTCTAATCAGGATGAAGGTACCCACCAATACATATTAATCAAGTGACATGTTAAAACTGAGAAGGGATGTCAAGTTACAGACCTGCTGAGGGGAGGGACCATATCAAATACACCTTCTGTAATGTTTATGGCACCTGAGTGTAACACTGCCCATACGTTAATTGTTTCATAAGTATTTATTGGAAAGGCAGTCAAGTACAGTTTGTAGACTCAGACTCATATAGACCTGTATTCAAATACTATTTCTCATACTTAATAGCTGTGTGACTGTGAGCAAGTCACCTAATCTCTCTGAGTCTCATCTATAAAATGGGAAAGAAACATCAGTATTTGTGAGACTCAAATGAGCACATGTTTGTAAAATTCTTTGCATATTTTAAAACACTGTAGAAAAATCAGCAATTGTTGATGGCTTGAAGCACAATCATTAAAAAGTAGCATTATGTAGTAGGGAAATGAAGGACACTAAATTAGGAGTCAGGGCAGCTAGGTGGCACAGCAGATAGAGTACTGGGTATGGAGTCAAGAAGACTCATCTTCCTGAATAAAACCTGACATCAGACAGTTACTACCATGTGACCAGGGCAAGTCATTTAACCCTGTTTGTCTTAGTTTTCTCACCTATAAAATGAACTGGAGAAGGAAATGGCAAACCACCCCAGTATCTTTGCCAAGAAAACCCCATGTGAGGTCATGAAGGGTTGAATACAAATGAAACAACTTAACAATAACAAAATATTAGGAGTCAGGAAAGCAAGTTCTGCCATAGAATGTCATGTAGCTTTGGGAGTCGAATAATCTCTCTGGGACTCCTGTGATTCACCTTATGAAATGAGTTTCATAAAACTACTTATTCTAGATCTTTGATTCTTTAACTATGATAATGGTAATAATTTAAAAGGACAAAAGAAACCAGGAAAACACTGGAGATAACACAGAGCCATTTGGATGTACATAGTCTTTGGGTAATCATCAATACTTGAGAACTGGGCAGGTATTAAAATCCCCTGAAAACAATGTGGAACCCAGCAAAGGGAGAAAATGGGATATTGTGTTACTTTGAACCTTCTGAGCTGCTTCTTAACAGGCTTGAACTTGGCTGCTTACAATAATTCTATAGGTGCTTAAATGCCAAAGGATAATAAATCAGGGTTTCTTCAGCAACATGTGCCCATTTTTTTGGTTTAACATGACCCCAGTACTCTTTTTTTTTATTCAGTACTTTTTTGGTCTCCTTTGGCAAGCTGTTGACTTGTTTTTCATGATTTTCTTGCATCACTCTCATTTCTCTTCCCAGTTTTTCCTCTACTTCTCTTACTTGATTCTCAAAATCTTTTTGAGCTCTTCTATGGCCTGGGACCAATTCCTATTTTTCCTGGAGGCTTTGGATGTAGGACCTTTGACTTTGTTGTCTTCTTCTGGCTGTATGTTTTGATCTTCTTTGTCACCAAAGAAAGATTCTATGGTCTGAATTATTTTTTGCAAAGTTTGCTCACGATCCCAGCCAATTACTTGAGTTATAAACTCTTTGTTAAGGTAGGGGTCTACTTCCAGTGTGGAGAATGTACTGTTCCAAGCTTCAGGGGTTTTGTGCAGCTGTTTTCAGAGATACTTCTAGGGACCTGTAAATTTTCAGTTCTTCCAGGTGGCATGATCAGGGGTGAGGTGTTTAATCCTTTCCTGGCCTATGCTCTGGTCTATGAGTGACCATAAGCCTTGGAACTATGAGGAGGATTCCCTCTCCACCACTACAACAAGCTCCACCAGGCCAGTGCTCCTCCTCACCCTACGTCTGTTTCATAACCTGCTAAAGATGGAAATATTCATTAGCTGGTGGCTAGCCCTCAGGCTATGCCCATCCCTACATTTAGGCTGTTTCTTTAGATAGTAAACCTGAACTTAAGTACTAGAAGTCTTTACAGCATACCAGAACTTAGAAGAATTTGTACTCCACTGGAACAACCTTTGAGCAGTTGTTTACACCATGATGAGACATCTGAAGTGGAATCTTGTAGAAGTATAATGGCATTAACTACATGAAATGTAGAAATGATGATCCACATTGATGATAGTCATCCATATTTAATTATCTGATTTCTTTTCCAAAGAAGTTTTCTATTGTTTCAAGTATCAGGAAATAGACTAGTACAATCAGGTATGTCCTGGGAAAATCATTCCATTGCCAGAAAACCAGTCAACCAGTGAATCAACAAGCATGTGTTATGCCCTTTCAGCAAACATGTGCCCTGCCGTTAGGGACCTTATTTTTTGTTAGGGTAGGATGGTCAAGAACACCAGAAATCACTGAAGCCTACATCTGTAGGAACTTGAAAGGAGAATGACACCAACTGGAAAAAATGCTAATATAGTAGGAGAGTAGCCAGTTGCACACAGAACAGACTCAACCAATCTCTTATTATTTTATTTTAACCAGTACTTCCATATAGAAATCTCCTAGAGAGAAAACTCTCTCCCAATGCAGATCAACAAGCTTTATTTTTTCAACTTTTACTATTAAAGAGTTGCCTAGGTCAATGAGAAATTTAAACAACTTACCTATGGACACACACAGTGTGTGTCTAAGGTCAAATTTAAGTACTGATCTTCCTGATTCTGAAGCCAGCTTTATACCCTCTATAACTCATTGCCTCTCCTCTACCAATTCAAAGAGAGGTGTTGGACTTGTGATATAGGAAACTCCCTCTACCAATGCAGGTTGGCACTTTCTCTGAAACCTAGAGTGTTAAAGAGATGCTTGGGATGCTGAGAGGTGAGATGATTTGCCCAGTGTTCCACAGCTAGTACATGTCAGAGGCAAGGCTTAAACCTAGGTCTTCTTGGCACCAAGGCCAACTCTCTAACCACTACATTACACTGTCTCTAACACTTAGTGGAAGCAAATTTCCTTTGCTTCTGCTTTGGGTTGACCATGGAGCCAAGCAAAAGTTACAGGTCCCCTCACATCATTTGGTAGTAAAAGGACTTTGTCCTCCTCACTAATTAACCTAAATCCAATCTCCAATATTTAGGACAGAAAGAATAAAGAAAGCTAATGACAACTTTGTAAGCTTTTACAAAAAGAAAAGAAGTGTTTTCAATCCAACAGCAAAAAAGAAATGTAACATTTATACCATCCTCACTTCTCAAAGTTCTTGTAAAGTTTGAGTATTATTCTTTTTGGGTGGTTCTGCTTATGTGGTTTGGGAAACCAGGTGGAGTCAATTAGGAGATAGGGAAGTGTGAAGTCAAAATGATGAAGGGAAGTTAGAAGGTGAGAAAAAAAGTGTAAGAAACTGCATTATATATTAATGCTGCTTGGCCCCACTACCCTTTACTTGCCTATAAAACAAAAAACACACAATCCATTTCTTTCAGTGAAGAGAATAGAAAATAAGGGGTGAAACAATTCATTTTAAAGATTTATTCATGTTATAGTATTTCTTGTGATCATCCCACCAAAGTTGGGTTTCTGTCAGCTGTATACCAAAATAGAGAAATAATTTTATTATGAGGGTTTCTTCATTATTATGAATTCTATGGTAGTTGGGATTTTACCTACAGAGCCAGTTGTTCTGTTGTGTTTATAATTATTCTGACCCCTACTCATTTAAGTTAGAAGTAGATTGCCTAAGTTATGAAGATCATCCCTTACATGTGATTTCTACCCTTGCATGGACTATTGAAAAAGACAAAAGATTAACCCAGAAGCTTCTTCCATTCCAAAGACCAATGTCAAAATTAGGCAGAGGTGAGAGATGAAAAACAGTTGATCTGAAGGCAAGAAGTCTGCAAGTGTTAGGATCTAATTCCCTATATCTAGAAATCCTAGAAAATAGAATCTATCAGTTCCTCACTTCTTTATTTTTTAATTTTTTTCTTTTTCTTTTTTAAAAATTTTTATATAATTTACTTTGATTTATCTACAATCATGTCCATATGCTTTTGAGTTTAAAATTTTTCTCCCCCTTCCTCCCCACCACCCTCCCTAAGACATTACACAATCTGATATAGGCTATACATATACATTCCTATTAAACATATTTTCACATTAGTGATATTGTAAGTAAAAATTAGAACTAATAGGAGGAACCTCCAGAAAGAGGAAACAAAACTCAACAGAAGAGAAAAAATAGCAATTCAAATTCTATACTTTTTTCTTTGGATGAGGATAGCATTTTCCATCACGAGGCCTTTGGAGATGTCTTAGATCCTTGTATTGCCAGGAAGGGTTAAGTTTATCAATATTAGTCATCGTACAACATGGCTATTATTGTGTACAATATTCTCTTGGTTCTGCTCACTTCACTCAGAATCAGACCACACAAGTCTTTCCAGGTTTTTCTGAAGTCAGCCTGTTCATCATTTCTTATAGCACAATAGTATTCTATCACATTTATATACCACAACTTGCTCAGCCATTCCCCGATTGATGGACATCCTCTCAATTTCCAATTCTTTGCCACCACAAAAAGAGCTGCTATGAATATTTTTGTACATGTGGGTTCTTTTCCCATTTATATGATCTCTTTGGGATATAGCCCTAGAAGTGCTATTGCTGGATCAAAGGATATGCACATTTGTATAGCCCTTTGGGCATAGTTCCAAATTACTGTCCAAAATGGTTGGATCATTTCACAACTCCACCAACAATGCATTAGTGTTCCAACTTTCCCACATCTTCTCCAACATTCATCATTTTCCTGTTTTGTCCTGTTGGCCAATCTGATAGGTGTGATGTGGTACCTCAGAGTTCTTTTGATTTGCATTTCTCTAATAAATAGTGATTTAGAGTATTTTTTCATATGACTATAGATGGCTTTAATTTCTTCATCTGAGAGCTGCCTGTTCATATCCTTTGATCATTTATCAATTGGGGAATGACTTATATTCTTACACATTTGACTTAATTCTCTATATATTTTAGAAATGAGGCCCTTAAGAGAGACTGGTTGTAAAAATTCTTTCCCAATTTTCTACCTTCCTTCTAATCTTAGTTACATTGGCTTTGTTTGTGCAAAAACTTTTCAATTTAATGTAATCAAAATGATCTATTTTGCTTTTCATAATGTTCTCTGTCTCCTTTTTGGTCATGAATTCTTCTGTCCTCCATAGATCTGTTAGGTAAACTATTCCTTGCTCTCCCAGTTTGCTTATAGTATCGGCCTTTATATCTAAATCGTGAACCCATTTTGACTTTATTGTGGCATATGGTGTGAGATTTTGTTCTATGCCGAGATTCTTCCATACTCTTTTCCAGTTTTCCAGCAGTTTTTTTCAAAGAGTGGGCTCTTATCCCAGAAGCTGGGGTCTTTGGGTTTATCAAATAATAGATAACTATAGTCATTGACTACTGTCTTGCATATTTAACCTATTCCACTGATCCACCACTCTATTTCTTAGCCAAGACCAAGCAGTTTTGATGATTGCTGCTTTATAATACAATTTAAGATATGGAATAGTTAGGCCACCTTGCCCTGCTATTCTTTTCATTAGTTCCCTTGATATTCTGGACTTTTGGTTATTCCAAATGAATTTTGTTATTATTTTTTCTGAGTATAAAATAATTTTTTTTGTAGTTTGATTGGTATGGCACTGAATAAGTAAATTAGTTTAAGTAGAATTGTCATTTTTATTATTTTAGCTCAGCCTACCCATGAGCAACTGATGTTTTTCCAGTTATTTAGATCTGATTTCATTTGTGTGAAAAATGTTTTGTAAGTATGTTCATAGAGTTCCTGGGTTTATTTTGGGAGTAGACTCCTAAATATTTTATAATGTCTACAGTAAGTTTAAATGGAATTTCTCTTCCTATCTTTTGCTGTTGGGCTTTGTTAGTATTATATGGAAATGACGATGATTTATGTGGGTTTATTTTACATCTTGCAACTTTGCTAAAGTTGTTTATTATTTCAAGTAGTTTTTTTCCTTGATTCTCTAGGATTCTCTAAGTACATCATCATTTCATCTGTAAAGAGTGATAGCTTTGCTTCTTCTTTGCCTATTCTAATACCTTCAATTTCTTTTTCTTCTCTTATTGCTAAAGCTAATGTTTTCAGTACTATATTGAACAATAATTGTGATAAATGACATCCTTGTTTCATCCCTGATCTTATTATTCAAACTTTTTTTTCTCTCAGGATCCCCCCCATCCTCCTAGAAATTATGGAGGACCCTAAAGAGTTTTTATGTGAGTTCTATCTAATGATATTTGTGCCATAATAGAAATTAAAATATTTCAGTATTATTATGAAAATAGGTTTGACCTCTCAGACCTCTGAAAGGGTCTTAGGAACTACCAAGGTTACCTAGATGATATTTTAATAATCTCTGATCTAGAGCAAGGGACAATGTCTAGTAATGACAAGACTGGTAGATTACCACAATAAGCTACAACTGACATACAGAGAGCAATACAGGGATTCTTTGCTTAGAGGCAGAAAGAAAAGTGAAAAGAATCTGTGGAAAAAGTCCACTTAGCTCACAATTTTGTAGAGGGCTAAACCTGCCTACAAATGTTATCTTTCCAGAAGCAGGAATGCTGAAAATAATTCTCCAGTGTAGTGATTCAATACTCCATAAATATGTGGAAGCTTTGGGCATTTGGAGGGTATAGGATGGTGATGGCTATTTTCTTATCTAATCATCTGTAGTCTTTAATGACTTCTTTCCATATGAAGCTGTTTTTTTCCTGTAGAAAATACTACTAATGGAAGAAAGTTGACTTGATTCAGAGATAAGCCTGGCCTGATTGATTTTTAGACTTTAAGAGGGTCAGTGAATTTTCTAGCTGGTCTTATATGTGGCCACAGGGAAGAAAAATCAAAGTGGTGCCTAACTGGAAACTTGACTCTCTGAAATGAAAAATGAACCCCTGAAACAATCATTTTTTTTATTTTGGCCCAAACCTGTGATTACATCAGTGTGGGAAACTATCATGTGGAAATTCCCTTCACTGATGTAGACCATCAATGCTTCCTTGACTCACAGTCTTAAAGAGTAATTTCTCACAACTAGTATGTGTGAGAGGCAGGCTTCAAAGGCAGGCCTTTTGGAAATTAATGGGCACTTTCTATTCACTGAGCCACATTACCTATCAAAATACGCAAATGTCTTACACTAAAAGCACTATGAGAAAACAACTAACCCAACCATAGGCAGAAAGTCTGGAAAAGGTATTTTGTGCTCATTAAAATCAATATTTTATAAAACAAGATCAGGTGGAGTCCTCTGTGAGATGTAATTGAAATGGCCAAGTTTTTGTTTGTTTGTTAAAAATTAAGACTTACTGTAAGAAAATCTTTTTTTTTATTCAGACTTTGCCTTTTTTTTAAATAAACAGATGAATGAGGGCTAAATTTCCCCATAAATAAGAGTCCCAACAAGCTGATGCCTAAGGTCTCTTCCATATCTAACATATGGCTACATGTCTCTGAAAAATGTGAGCAAGAGATGGTTTACTATTGACATCCACCCATGCTCTTTTCAGCTCGCCCCCACCTTTCTTTTTGTAGTTGCTCTGGAAGTAACCGGTGCTCCATGTTGTCTCCCTGTCTCACAATAGTACCATATTTGCTTTTGATCTTCCCTCACATCATTCTGACTTGGAATCCTCTCACCCTTAAAAAAAACAAAAAAAACCTCTTTTCTTTTTTGTCTACTTTCATCTTCAAAACTTTACCTTAACCATCACATGGCCTGTTCTCTTTGGACCTTATGTTTGGATGCTTATTTATCTCTAACAGGTACTGTCATTTCATTTGTACAGTGATGTCCCAGGTGAAGAAATGTCCTCTACCAATGAGGTTTAGAAACTTCTCTGAAATTTGTAGTCTTATAGAGCTGCCTGCACAGCACTGGAAAGTTGTTATTCGCCCAGGATCACACACAGCTAGTGTGTATTTTGTATTTGAAACCAACTCACTGTCTACTATATTGCAATGCCTCCCATTTGACCTTCAGCAAAACTGTGAAGCAAGTCCTGTTTTATGTCCATTTTGGACAGCAGAGTGGACAAAGTGTTGAACTCGGAAAAGGGGAACTTGAATTGAATTCCTGCCTCTGACACTTACTATCTTTGTAACCCTGGGCAAATCATTTAACCTGCCTTGGCTTTAGTTTTCTAATCTGTAAAGCCAGACTATAATGATGGCATATCATTCACAAGGCTGTTATGAGACTCACATATATATAATAAATAAAGCAATTTGCAAATCTTAAAGAGAAGTATAAAAGGCTGTTGCTGTTGCATCTCCCTCTGGCTCTAGTGCCTCAAACCAAAGGAATGAAACCCTACTAGGCATGGGCTCAGGATTTCAGACAGTGTGGCAAAAAAATGTAGTCAATCCTTTTAAATATTATTTTTGTCTTTTAATCATAAAGACCACCTTAGCTTTTCTACTTTGTGCGTGCATTAAGCCAAACTTACTGTTTACTATCTGATCTCTTAGATCAAAATGTTGGTTATAAAAAAAAATTCATCAAAATTTCTATCAAGTTTTGCATAGGGACTGCATGAACACAGAAATTTGTGCAAAACTTGGCATTTGTTTGAATTATCTTTATCAATGTTTCAACATCTTCCACTTAAATTCCTCTCCATCACTTCTTTTTTTAATAAATTTTATTTTTGGGGGGCGGAGCCAATATGGCAGAGGAAAAGCGGTGACTGTCTTGCGCTTTCTCCCAAAGCCCTCCAAATATCTAAAAAAAATGGCTCTAAACAAACTCTAAAGCAGCAGAACCCACAGAAAGACAGAGTGAAACAAATTTCCAGCCCAAGACAGCTGGATGGTTGATCAGAAAGGTATATCGCACCGGGCGGGGAGAGGAGTGTAGTTCATTGTGGACACACAGGCCACAGCGAACCTGCAGTAGGCCTCAGAGGGCTGAATCATGGGCAGCTGTGGTGGCTTCTAGACTTCTCAATCCCTGAAAACCAAAGACAACTTAGAAGGTCAGTGGGAAAAGTCTGTGACTGTGGTGAGAGAAGAGCTAGGTCTCAGCCACCCTGAGGGCAGCAGCTGCCTCCTGGCTTCTGGCCCACAGACTGAGGGGGAATTGAGCAGCTGATCAGAGGGGGATTGCAGGGATCTCTTTGCCAGTGCTGAGGCAGGAATCACTTGCTTTACCAGTGCTTGCATCTGGGTCACAGTTCTGAGAGGTGGTCCTGGGGCAAGGAGGAGTGATGGCATGGTGGAGCTTGTTGTGGCTGTGGAGAGGAAACACCTCGCCCCTTCTCATACCACCTTGGAAGAACTGAAAATTTACAGGTCCCTAGAAGTACCTCTGAAAACAACTGTACAAATCCCTGAAGCTTGGGACAGTATACTCGCCACATTGGAAGAAGACTCTTACCTTAACAAAGAGTTTAAAATTAAAGTAATTGGCTGGGATCATGAGTAAGCAGTGCAAAAAGAGTCAGACTATATTATCTTACTTTGGTGACAAAGAAGATCAAAACATACAACCAGAAGAAGACAACAAAGGCAAAGCTCCTACATCTAAAGTCTCCAAGAAAAATATGAATCAGTCCCAGGCCTTGGAAGAGCTCAAAAAGGATTTTGAGGAGCAAGTAAGAGAAGCAGAGGAAACACTGGGAAGAGAAATGAGAGTGATACAAGAAAATCATGAAAAACAAGTCAACAGCTTGCTAAAGGAGACCCAAAAAAATGCTGAAGAAAATAACACCTTAAAAAATAGCCTAACCCAAATGGCAAAAGAGGTCCAAAAAGTCAATGAGGAGAAGAATGCTCTAAAAGCAAAACTGGCCAAATGGAAAAGGAAGTTCAAAAGCATACTGAAGAAAATACTCCTTAAAAATTAGAATAGAGAAATTGGAAGCTAGTGACTTTATAAGAAATCAAGACACTGTAAAACAAATCCAAAAGAATGAAAAAATAGAAAACAATGTGAAATATCTCATTGGAAAAACAACTGACCTGGAAAATAGATCCAGGAGAGAGAATTTAAAAATTATTGGACTATCTGAAAGCCGTTATAAAAAAAAGAGCCTGGACATCATCTTTCAAGAAATTATCAAGGGAAACTGCCCTGATATTTTAGAACCACAGGGCAAAATAGAAATTGAAAGAATCCACCGATCTCTTCCTGAAAGAGATCCCCAAAAGAAAACTCCTAGGAATATTGTAGCCAAATTCCAGAGTTCCCAGGTCAAGGAGAAAATATTACAAGCAGCCAGAAAGAAACAATTCAAGTATTGTGGAAACACAATCAGAATAACACAAGATTTAGCAGCTTCTACATTAAGGGATCACAGGGCATGAAATATAATATTCTGGAGAGCAAAGGAGATAGGATTATAACCAAGAATCACCTACCCAGCAAAACTGAGTATAAACCTGCAGAGGAAAAATTGGTCATTCAGTGAAATAGAGGATTTTCAAGCATTCTTGATGAAAAGACCAAAGTTGAATAGAAAATTTGATTTTCAAATATAAGACTCGAGTGGAACATGAAGAGGCAAACAGGAAAGAGAAAATCATAAGAGATTTATTAAGGTTGACCTGTTTACATTCCTGAATGGAAAGGTGATATTTGTAACTCATGATACCTTTGTCAGTATTAGGGTAGTTGGAGGGGAAAAAATTATATGTATTTATAGATAGATATAGATAGATAGATAGATAGATAGAGGGCACAGGGTGAGTTGAAAATGAAGGGGTCATATCTGGAGAATAAAATTAAGGGGTGAGAGAGGAATATATTAGGACAAGGAGAAAAGGAGAGGTAGAACAGGGTAAATTATCCAACAAAAAAAAAACAGAAAAGAAAAGGCTCTTACAGTGGAGGGAAAACAGGGGAAGGTGAGAGGGAATGATAGGATTTGACTTAAGGAGGGAATAACATACATACTCAATTGGATATGGAAATCTGTCTTACCCTACAGGAAAATAGGGGGGAAAGGGGACAAGAGAGTAGGGGAATGATAGAGAGGAGGGCAGATTGGGAAAGGGAGTAATCAGAAGCAAATACTTCTGAGAAGGGCCAGGGTCAAAAGAAAAAATAGAATAAATGGTTGGGCAGGATAGGATTAAGGAAAATAGAGTTAGTTTTTCACAGCATGTCTACTATGGAAGTATTTTGCATAAGTGCACATATATAACCTATATTGAGTTGCTTGCCTTATTAATGAGGGTGGATGGGGAGGGAGGAAGGGAGAAATTTTGGAACCCAAAGTTTTAAAAACACATGTTTAAAAAAATGTTTTCACATGCAACTGGGAAATAAGAAATTCAGAAAATGGGGTACAGAAATCCATCCTGCCTACAGGAAAATTGAAGGGGAAGGGGATAAGAGAAGTGGGGGGAGAGATAGAAGGGAAGGTAGACTAGGGGAAGGGGTATTTAGAATGCATGCCATGTTAGGGTCGGGGGAGGGGCAAGATGGGGTGAAAATTTAGAAGTCAAAATCTTGTGGAAGTAAATGTTGAAAACAAAACATAAATAAAAATTACCATAAAAATAAATAAATTTTATTTTCCCCAATAATACATAAAAACATTTTTTCATTCTTTTTTATTTTGAAGTTTTGAGTTCCAAATTCTGTCCCTCCTCCCTTCCTGAGATGATAAGCAATCTGATATAGGTTATACATTTGCAATCATGTAAAACATTTCCATATTAGTCATTTTCTACACCGTCACTTCTTTAGAGCATGGAAGCAATCTAGTATACCTGAAGGTTGCAATACCAGAGAGGCAGCTTTGAGACTATCATCCAAGGATGAAATAAGTTAAGTTTGAGAGATCCTCGCAAAAACAGTATTCCATTAGGGTGTAACTCATGAATATTTTCCAAGACAATAAGGATATCCTGAATTTTTGTTTAATCATTTCAGTCATATCTGACTTTGTGACCCCATTTGGGGTTTTCTTGGCAAAGACACTGGAGTGGTTTGGCATTTCCTCCTCCAGCTTATTTTAGAGATGAGGAAACTGAGGTAAAGAAGATTAAGTGACTTGTTCAGGGTCATACAGCTAATAAGTTTCTAAGGCCACATTTGGCCTTGGGTCTTCCTGACTCCAGGCCTGACGCTATTTCCTATACCACGTAGCTGCCCCAATCCTGCATTATTGCAAGTCATACCCATAATGATGAAAAATTGTGGGTTTTGTGGGAGGTTTTCCCAAAAATGTTGTCAGGAAACTTGGTGTTCTACATAACATGGTACAGGGAGAAAAGAATACAGAGCACCTGGGCTCTGACATCAATTATTTATGTTACACTGGCCTAGACATTTAACTTCCTTATAGCTCAATTTCCTTAGCTATGAAATAATGGGGTTAGATTAAGCACCCTTTGGGATCCCTTCTAGAACTTGACTATTATTCTATATAATAGGGACTAAGCTTCTGGTTAACAGCCTCTTCAAACAGATGTTAGTGGAAGGGCCCTGCCCTTTAACAAAATCCTGGGTTTTTTTTTAATTATTCTTACAATTTATATCATGTAACAATGTGAAAAAAAATTAGTGTTGGTGAAACTTTTCCCCAAAACATTACATACAAAAGTGTGTATGTACCAAAAGAAGAGGAGCAATAAGGAGAAATAGAATGGAGAGAAATTTGAGGAGGAACACCTTAAAAACCACTCAATCTATCAACAAACATTAATTTAGCACTTATTATATGCCAAGGATGATGCTATGTACTTCAGATACGAAGACAAACAATGGAGTAGTCCCTGCCCTCATGAAACAGCACCTGAAGTAAGGAGAGCACCATGAACAATAAAAGACAGTAGCTAGAAGGAAATAGGACTACTATATGTAGGAGTAGGCAGTCTCATTGGCTAGAGAGATATAGAACACAAAGAAGAGTAGAAGGAAGTAAAGATAAAGATACAAAGCCTTTTTCACTCGCACTGTCCCAAAGAAGAGCTATTACAGAAAAGCTATATTTGAATTACAGAAGTGGCAAAGAGTTCCAGTTATGGGCAAGAACAACCTTCCCTCAGTTTTTTCTCTCCTCACTTCTGATCTGTCCTACTCATCTGTTCCCTTATGTGCCACAGCTTGATGAATCAGAAGTACCCTACCAGGGACTGAGGGCTGTGGATAAAGTAGCAAAAATCAACTGCTCTCAGGAGGGTGGAACTGAGATGGTAGAGTATAGGCAGCAACCCAGTTGGAGTCTCCCAACATTCCCCTCCAAACAACTTTAAAATAATGCCTCAAATAAAGTTTTGGAGTGAGAGAATCAACAAAAAGTTGGGGGAGATATTTTTTTCCAGGCAAAGACAACCTAGGAGGCTGGCAGAAGCAATCTATGACACCAGGGTAGAGGCCCATCTGGAGCACAGGCAAGGCACTGCAAGATCAGCATTGGGCCATGAAGGAAGTGGCATCAGTAGTACCTTTTGTAACTCTTGGCCTAGAGACAGTAAGGGGGTTGAACAACTGGTCTCAAAGTGATTACAGGCAACCCTTTGCTGGCACTGAGTCCAGCTGGTGCTAGTTGGAAACTATTGCCCATAAGCAGTTCTGGCGGACAGGTCCAGGGCAGAGAGGAGCACTTGTGGTCAGTCACAAGGGAGCAGGATCCCTGGTTGCAGTTCCAAGGTAGAGAGGAAAGCTAGAGCTTGTTGCTGCAGGAGAGGAGAGGGCCTGATCATACTTCTAGGGCCAAGAGGAATACTAGCACTTATGGCTAAAAGGTAGTAAAGGCTCTTCCTGAGTAAAAACCAGAGTGCAAACCAGTAGAGGAGGAATCACACCTCTCCCCACATCAAACCATTTTTGAAGCACAAAAAACTTACAGAACACCAGAACTAACTCTGAAAACAATAGCACAAAAAAATGAAACTTGGGACAGTGCCCTAGGTAAACAGAGTCTATCTTTAACATAAAGCTCAATGTTAAGAAATAGGCTCATAAAATGAGTGAATAGGAAAGAAGGAAGGAAGGAAGCATGGAAGGGAGGAAGGGAGGAAGGAAGAAAGGAAGGAAGATTCAATGAGACATCAAGTAATAATAAAGCAAAGTCAAAAGAATGAAAAAAAAGAAAATGTGAAATATATTATTGGAAAATAGTTCAAGAAGAGATAATTTAAGAATTATTGGGCTATTTGAAAGTCATGGTGCAAAAAAAAAGTCTAGACATCATATTTTAAGAAATTATCTTGGAAAACTTTCCTGGCATTTTAGATTCAGAGGGTAAAACACAAACTTAAAGAATCAATTGATCACCCTCTTGAAAGCTATACAAAAGTGAAAACTCTCAGGCCAAGAAGAAAATATTGTGAGCATCCAGAAATAAACAATTCAAATACTGTGGAGCCATAGTCAGGATCACTCTAGATTTAGCAGCTTGCAAGTTAAAGGAGCAGAGTGATTAGAACATAATATTTTGGAAGGCAAAGTAACTACGATTACAACCAAAAATAACTTATTCAGCTAAATTGAGTATACTCCTTTAGTGAGGAAATGGATATTGAATGAAATTGAGGACTTTCAAGCATTTATAATGAAATGAAAGGAGTTGAACAGAAAATTTGGCGTGCAAACACAAGTCTCAAGAGAAGCATAAAAGGCATACATGGAAGAAAAATCAAAGTGACTTACTAAGATTGAAATGTTTACATTCTTATATGAGAATATGATCATTGTAATTCTTAAGTATTTTATTATTATTATGGGTCTACATAGATAGAAGGTATGGATGTTAGTCAATTATGTTGGAATAATCTCAAAAAAGGTGAGAAAAAGAGACACACTGGAAGAAGAAGAAAGGGAGAGGTAAAATGGGGGACATTACTAAAAGAGGGAAACAAGGAAGAACTTTTTACAATGCAGGGGGATATAGGGATGTTGGTAGAAAGCAATGCTTGTACCTCACTCTCATCTGAATTAGTTCAAAGAATATGTACACACATACTCAGCTGGGTATAGAAATCTGATTAATTAAGGAAATAAGAAGGAAAGTGGATAAGAAAAAGAGGGAATGAAAAAAGGGAGGATAGATTAAGGAAAGCAGTGGTCAGAAGCAAAGTAGACTTTTGAGGAGGGCTAGAATAAAAAGAGAAAGAGAAGGGCAAACAGAAGAAAATAGGATAGAGGGAAATACATAGTCTTCATAACTGTGAATGTGAATGGGATGAGCTCACCCATAAAACAGAAGCAGAGAGCAGAATAGAATACAAACCAGAATTCAATAATATGTCCTTTACAAGAGGTACACTCGCAACAGAAAGACACACAGTTAAAATGAAGGGTTGGAGGAGAAGCTTTAAAGTTGCAGCTGAAAAGGGGAAAAAAAATCAGAGGTAGTAATCATAATCTCAGAGAAATCAAAAACAAAAGTAGACCTAGTTAAAAGAGATAATCAGGGAAACTACATTTTGTTAAAAGTTACCATAGTACCTTTGAAGTAATATAAAACAAAATTCATAGCAAGCTTCGCTGATTAATGTCTCATTTATAAAATAGACAGGGAATTCAATCAATTTTACAAAAATAAGTGCCATTCCTCAACTGATAAATGATATGAACAGAGAGCTTTCAGAAGAAAATTTGATTGTAGAAAGGCATATTAAAATAACTCTACGATTTACACCTATCAGAAATGACAAATGCTGGAGGGATTGAGGGAAAATAGGTATGCTAATAAACTGTTGGTGGAGTTGTGAACTGAATCAAAAATTCTGGAGAATAATTTGGAACTATGCCCAAAAGGCTAATAAACTATGCATATCCTTAAACACTACTACTTAGATCTGTACCACAAAGTGACCAAAGAAAAAGGAAAAGGAACTATACATACAAACATATTTATAGTAACTCTTATTGTGCTGGAAAAGAATTGCAAATTGAATGGATACTCATCAATTGGAGAATGTCTGAACAAGTTGTTCCATATAATTGTGATGTAATACTATTGTATTATAATAAATAATGAGGGGAGGGGTGGTTTAAAAATGGCAAGATCTATATGAACTGATGCAAAGGGAAGTGAGAAGAACTGGAAGATCATCGTGCACAGGAACAGCAATGTTGTAATGATGATCAACTGCGGAAGACTTGACAACTCTAATCAATACAATGATCCAAGACAATTCTAAAGGACTCATAATGAAAAAATATTATCCAGCTCCAGAGGTGAAGTATGAGTGCAAATTGAAGTACAATTTTCTTGAATTATTTTTTGTTACTTTTTTGTGATATGGGGAAATACATTTTGCATGATTTCACACATATAATTGATATCACTTTGCTTGTCTCCTCAGTGGATGAGGGAGGGAATGGGAAGGAAGGAAAGAATTTGGAACACAAAATTTAGAAAGAAAATAATATTGAAAAGAAATTTTAAAAGCACAAAAATAAAAAAAAATAACATTTTGAATAAAATTCAGCTGCTTTCCCATTTTCTATCTAGGTTACCCACAAATACATATAGAACAGTTAAGAAGTTCTGTTTTGTTTCCCAAAGACAAAACAGCAGACAGTCAAGGATACACCATGATCAGAGCATAAATCTAAGTTGTAAAGCATCTCTTTCTCTCAAATCCATTTGTCATTAATGCCCCATTTTTCTGCATAAAGATAGAGTAAGTTAGTCAAAGGTTTGTTCTTTTATAAACTCATGAGTCAGTCTGATGAGGACAGTCTGTTCCCATCCCTCTTTACACAAACCATACAGAACCCTGGTTGGTTTTATTCATATATCAGAGTATCTCAGAGCTAGAAGAGACCTCAGAGGTTACCTCACCTAAACCATATCTGAACACATGAATATTTTCTATGATAATCCTAACAAATGCTTTGTTTCTCCTCAGAAAGGCCAATTTATTTTTGGACAGCTCTAATTATAAGGGAAGTTTTCCTTTATCAGAAGTCTAAATCTACCATTTTCTCCCCCCATTTTTTTGGGTTCTAGTGCTGTCCTCAATGGCCAATCATGAATAATCTCTCTGTTCCTCATTGTAATTCTTCTTGTTATTTTAGACAATTGTTGTGCCCTGACTATGTTTTCTGTTTGATAAGTTAAATATGCCCAATTTCATTCCCCAATTGATAAATGGTCAAATGATATGAACAGGCAGTTTTCAGATGAAGAAGTTCAAGTTATCTCTGGTCATATAAAATGCTCTAAATCTGTATTGATTAGAAAAATGCAAATTAAAACAACTCTTAGGTACTACCTGCCACCTATCAGATTGGCTAATATGACTAAAAAGGATAATTATAAATATCGGAGAAGATGTGGGAAAATTGGAACACTAATGCATTTTGGTGGAGTTGTGAAATGATCCAACCATAATTTGGAAAAAAGGGTTATAAAACTGTGCATACCCTTTGATCCACCAATACCGTTACTAGGTCTGTATCCCTAAGAGATTATAAAAAAGGAAAAAAGAATCAACATGTACAAAAATATTTATAGTAGCTCTTTTTGTGGTGGCAAAGAATTGGAAATTGAGGTGATGCCCATCAAATGGAAAGTGCTAAACAAGTTGCAGGATATACATGTAATGGAATGCTATTATTCTATAAGAAACGATGAGCGGGTAGATTTCAGAAAAAACCTGGAAAGACTTACATAAATTGACGCTGAGTGAAATGAGCAGAACCAGGAGAACACTGTACACAGTAACAGCAACATTGTACAATGCCCAACTTTGATAAATTGAGCTCTTTTCAGCAATACAATGATATAAGACAGTTCCAAAAGACTCATGATAGAGAATGTTATCCACATCCAGAGAAAGAATCATGAAGTCTAAATGCAGATCAAAGCATAATATTTTCTCTCTTTTTTTTCTTTCCTGTGGTTCTTCCTTTTTGTTCTGATTCTTCTTTCAAACATGACTAACGTGGAAATGTGTTTAATATGATCCTACATATATAGCCTATGTCAGACTGCATGCCATCTTGGTGAAGGGTGAGGGGAGGGAAGAAGAAAAAAGCTTGGAACTCAAAATTTTATAAAAGTGAGTGCTGAAAAAATAAAAAGTAATACATATGCAAAATTCTTTCAACTAAGGTTGATATAAAATAATTTGAAATCCCCATCATGATCTTGGCTTGCTCCAGCCCTAGTCTGGACACTCTCAAGGTTGTCCAAGTTCTTCTAAATTATTGTACCCAAAACAGAATGCAATAATTGAAATGTGGTCAGATCAGGGCAGAATACAGTGTTATTATCACTTTCTTCTTCTCTTGACTTTCATGTCATACTACTAACTAATTTGGGGTTGAAACTAACTAAAACCCCAGAATCATTTTCACATGGATTTTTGTTTAGACCTTCTTTCCCCATACTATGCTTGTGCAGTTGGCTTTTAAATGCTAGTCTTAAAAATTCAGTCCATCATCCTAGCTTGTCATTTTATAATTTTTATATATATACATATATCTATCTATATCTATCTATATGTATATGTGTATATGTACACAAATGCATGGACACATATATCTGAATCTGTTGTCCAATAAGCAAACTATCACTCCAACATCATGTAATCTGAAAATTTGATCAATATGTCATACGTGCCATAATAAAAAATAAAAATGATAAAAACACTGTACTGTATTGTGTCAATGATATAGCTCTGGGGAACTAAACTTTCAAATCTCTCTTAAGACTGACAATGAGTCTGCTCTTTACATCTAATGATTCAACAAGCTTTGGATTCACTTAACTTTACTATCACTTAGCCTACATTCTCCCGTCTCTTGTCCACAGATGTGAGGGGTTTTTTTCTTTTAATTTTTCTAATGTCTTGATGAAAACTCTTCATGCTTCATCTATGACATTGCCTTAAGCTATCATTCTAGTTACTCTGTCATTAAAGGAAATGAGGTTAGCCTAGCATGACTAGTTCTTGATAAAAGCAGGCTGGCTTTTTTTTTTTCATTGCTCCCATTTCTAAAAAGGCATAAGGCATTCTCTTAATAATATGTTTTAACACTTTGTCATAAATTGAAATAAAGCTTGATAGCCTATCCTTGGTAGAATCCACTTTTTTTCTTTCTCTTGATAATGTAGATAAATTTGCCTATCTCCAGCCATGTTACACTTCTCCAATTTCACCAAGATCTTTTAAATACTACCAACAACTCAGTATATCTGCAAGTTCTTTAAACATTCAGGAAAGTAGTTTACATAGGTATGCTGACTTGATATTGAAACCAGCTTCAACTCCTCATTCATCCTCATTCCAATCAATTCCCATGTCAAGTCTACATCTTCAACAACTCTCACATCTTATCTCTTTTTCTCTACTTACACAGCCACTCCCCTTGGATCTGATCCTCATCACTTTTTGCCTTAACTATTGCAAGAGTTTCCTATTTGAATTCCCTATGTGAGAAATACTAATATTAAAAAATTAGGTTTCCACGGGATGTGCAGTTTCAAGATGGTTAAGATAGCAAGCACTATCGACTGGCTCAAACTGGTCACATTCAAGGCATGGTCACTGACTTTTTGCTAGCACACAGGCTTAATAAACCTCATAAATATTATCCAACACACCCCAGGGATGGATTTTTATTCATTTACATAACATGGGATGCATGATGACGCATGACAAGGGTGGAGTGAACATATCAAGGAAGGACATGACATGGGTGGGGCAAGAAGGTTGCAACCTGGAAGAGTTTGGACCAATCTGAGCTCTGAGGGAGGGACTGACTAGAATAACAATATAAAGCTTGCTCTCGCTCCGGTATTGGGATGCTTCTTTCATTAAAGAGAACGCATCCTATTCTTGCAAGAAAAGTAATTAAACGATTCTTCTTTCACTCTGGACAATAGTTTCATTATTGGCCAGGAACTAAGCCTCCTTACTTTGTGAGGAGAGGGCTTGTTGGGCCTATTTACAAAACCTAACTCAAATCTTTTTCTGTGTTCCATCCTCCACACAGTTGCCCAGGTGACTGCCCTAAAGCACAAGTTTGATCATATATACCAATGCTCAATAAATTTCAGGGATCCCCTATTACCTAAAAGATCAAATGCAAGATTCTCCGTTTGACATTTAAAGTCCTTACAACATGTTTCCAGCCCAGTCTTCAAGGTTTTTTTTTTTTAAATGTGTTACTCCTTTTTTATACTTCCCACTGGCCTTCTTGAAGTTCTTTACGAATTATAGTTCATTTGCCATCTCTGTGCTTTCACACAAGTTGTATCTCATGACTATAATGCAACCCTACCTCATCTCTATCTTTTAAAATACTTAGACTCACGTCAAATAAATGCCAACTCCTACAGGAAGCTTTTTCCTATCTTTTCCCCTACTATATCTTAATCTATATCTACATCTCTGGAGATATAGATATGTGTATATATACACATATGTATATATGTGTGTGTATATACATAGATGCATATATGCATGATGTGTATATATTTGCTTTTATGTATATTGTTTGTGTGTATGTATATGTTTGCCTTTAAGTCCTCAGCACCTAGCACAGTACTGGGCATACAGTAGGATCTTAATAATTGCATATTGATTAAAGACATTCCCATGCTCCTTTAAGATCTCCTCATTTATCATGTATTTGTGTTTCTGTTCAACAATTTTTATTCTATCATTTTTAGTCCAAAGATCATTTCTCAGCAGTGAAAACATAAAGAAAATGAGTTGAAAAGTTGTCTTTTTTTGTCATCACATTCAATCTGAGCAGCAATTTTAACCTTTCTATATTCTTAGTCTTGCTCCAACCTAATTTTTTTAAGTTCATTTTATTGTTGTCTTCTGTTATCAAAGCCACCCTTACCTCTAAATACCAGTGTTCTAGATCCTATTCTTTCAGGACATTGCCACCCTTTTATACTTTCCCTCAATTACCTGCCCTTACTTTCATCTTATATTCAGGCTTATTAAAATTACGCAAATGTATTTTTAAGAAGTTGATTGATAAGTTTCTTGTACATACACACACATATAGACACATGTGTCTATATGTGTGTATGTATGTATATGTGTGTATTATATATAGATGTAGTCATCCCTCTCACTTAGACAGTTCTCCTTTAACATCTTTATCAGAACTGTTAGTGGCTTTGTTTTTAAAACATCATTATTAGTACATTGTATCCTTTTAATGCAAGTTTTCTATCAAACTTTAGGTCTTAGGATCCAATTTTTTTTCTTTTTTTTTTCAACTATTAGAAATCTGCTCTCATTTATGCCAAATTTTGCTTTCCTGATCCATTATGAACTGTAACGTGGCATGGTTACTTCTACCTAATATCCCCATTACTTCTATTTTGGCAACCAATTATTCCTTATCACTTTGAATTAGGCTGATAATAATTAAATAATCACTAGCATGATCAACTGCTCTGATTTGAGAAGATAGAAAGCTACAGAAAATAGTGAGTACTAGAAGATCCTTCATCACTTCTATATCTTGTCTACATGAAAGATTTGTGATCATTTGTTTTTTTTTAATTTCCTTTTTCTGGTGGTATATAATATAATTCTATATTAATATTGCTTCTTTTTCTCTCTTCATTTTGCTTCTTCTCTCAAATACTTATCATCATACTACTCCCTGATCTTGTTCAATGAATTTCCTGACCAGAACCTATCTTACTGACAAGCAATGGTACTCTACCACTCCTGCTATATAACTTCTTTCTTTTGAATGATGTATACACTTCTATAGCCATATACTAATTTTAAGTCATATTCTCCTAAATCCCCATAATACCCAGGGGTTCAAACATACCTCATTCTATTACCAATTCTAGTTTACTGTGCTTATTACTCACATTTTGCAATTTGTGTATACGTGCCTAAGGACACGAGTTTTGTTAATATTTCTCTTCCTGGATAATGCCCTCCTAAGATTACTGGTCCTCTTCATGGTTACTAATCATCATACTTGATGCTTTCTGTGGTATCTGACTTAGAGAATGAACATTGACAATTTACTCCCAGCCTAATTTTTATTTAAAGCTCAGTCAGATTCACCAGTCTCCAGAAAAAAATACTGTTTCAATCAACCCAGCCAGATGCCTTCAATTGCTATCTATTAAAACATTTCCTACCTACTAAACCTAGGTCTAGAAATCCAAATTGCGTTCTAAATAACCATCTTTATAAATAGCTGCTCATATCCCAAATCCATCTTTCCCTTCTCAGGCTCCAACTTTAGGAAACAGTAATGAAAACATCACCTATTATAAAACACTGCACCTACTGCCATATATAGTTGATATGTTAACCGTTCTGCCAAATAGTTCTTTTTTTCTCCCATTTTAATTTGTGCTACCAGGCAAGGTTGGATGGGCAGGAAGGGTAGAAGAAATTTGCTTGAAAATGAATGTAATATTAAATTACAGAGTAATTAATCAAAATAATGTAATATAATATATATTAAATCATATAAGCATCAAAGGTATTAATAAAATTTTAAAATAGCACCTATCAGCCCAAATTCTTCTATTTTTGTTTTTCCTAGCACTTCATTGTCTCTAACATTTTGCTCTCATGAATGTATCATTTGTCCCCATATTAATCACCAGAAGTGGGTAGTGGTTGTGAGATTTGAGATGACCTAGGAAGCTCTCCAACTCAGAAACATGCACTGAAAAGACAGCATATCTCCTTGTCATTGCTATCAGATTGATCTATGGCTACCTCAATACACCTCAGCAGGTAATTGTCAGCTACCAGGATTTATCTCTTCCTCTTCTGATCACTACTTGATGACATCTCTCTTGGTGGCAACTGTGGATTTGCATCATCCTTCCTCAGAACGAAGAAGTTGCTCCTTCCTCACAGAGTTGAACTCCTTTACCTGGAAAGACTCTCAGAATTGATTTGTCATCCAGAGTCAAAGCTTCAGTAATATTCTTACTTTTTTCTCTTTCTCTGTATCATATGATCATACCACACAACCTCTAAACAAAGGTTGGGATACCATTCTGGCTCTTTGGTTTTTATTTTTGCTTTCTTGTCCTTTTGAAGTAATTCCCCCCCCATTTTTAAGGAATACTGTATCTTTATAGTCTCACTATAAGTAGCACAATATCTTGTACACAATATGTACATATTACATGTTTATTGAATTGAATGGTATATTACAATAGTACATTTTGTAATTGCCATGTCTCTCAACACCAACTTCCCTTTATTTCTTTTCAGTCCCTTTCTTCATTGTTTTCCAAGGCTTCTTTATCTGCCCTTTTCCAACTAACTTTAGAGATAGAGATAGGGAGTAGAACTATGATTTAATTGGGATAATGATTTCCTAGATTCGGAAACTACCTCTACCAATGAAGTTTGGCACCTTCCTTGCAACTTATGGTCCTAGAGAGTTGGCAAGAAGACCGAGATAAAAAATAATGATATGAATAACAGTAACATAGCTAATTTTTATTAGCAGTTTAAGGTTTGCAAGGTGCTTTACAAATGTTATCTTGTTTGATGATTCAATTATTATCCCATTTTATAGATGAAGAAACCGAGGTAGGTAGAAGTTACCATCTTGCCAAGGGTCATACAGCTAATAAGTGTCTCTGGAAGGAACTGAACTGAGCAGTCAATGAAACTCCAAACCATATGCTTTATCCACTACACTACATAGTGGCAAAAGCTAAATAACTTTTTCAGGGTCATGTGAGAAGTATGTTAGAAGCTGAATTTGAACCCGTCTTTCTGAATCTGAAGATAGCTTTCTATCCTCTATACTACAATGCTTCTCTTTCAAATTCAACTCAGCACCAGACAGAATTTACAACGTTGCCAATCTACTCCCAAACAGAAAAAAAAAATTAGTAAAGGAATGGTGGCATACTCACCATAGTTTTCCTCAAACTACTAGGTGCTTTATCAGCTACAGCATCCTTGGACTGGGATTGTTTCTAACCCACTAAAACCTTTCTCAGTTGTACCCTAAATCAATTTAATCTTTCAGTCACACAGTTGAGAGACAAAGAGAATTCTTACACCCTTATTTAAACTAGTCCTAACAGGAGCACAATTGGTCTCTCTACAAATAACTAGAAATTTCAAGCACAAAAATGTTTTCTTGTGACATTAGGCTGGCAAATACATCATTTTCACAGCATTCAACTATCTGTAAGATTTGGTCAATATGTCTAAAACTTCTCTGAATTTTATGTCTCCCCTGCAGAATTTCAAATATCCTATTCTTTCTGCTTTCAGTAAAACTGTTTTCAAGGTCCTCCACACCAATTTAGTACATGGATTTCTGGCTTTTTATGGTTAAATTTCAATTTGTTCTTTTGGGACCTTTTTTCCCTCTGTTCTCATCACTTCATGTTACTACTTTGGGGTATTTTTTTTTCTGCCTGACTAGGCTGGGAACACTTCCTGCTGCATATTTTGTTAATACGAATTTTAGTCTTGTTACCAAGATTAAAAAAAACAAATTGTTCATGGCAAAATGCTGCTCTTGTGATCCCCTACTACACATGGGTCTATGAGAAGGATATGGGGCACTTGTCATTCAGTCATTCATACAGCTGATATTTAGCAAGCACTTACTATATGGATAAACATGTTTCAAGGAATCCAGAAAAAAATATTGATGAGGAGTCAGGAGACATGATTTTACATCTTAACTCTGAGAAATGCTATCATTGCAACTTTCAACAAGTTATTTAATCTTCATGAGTCTCTGATTTCTCTTCTCTATTTTTTTTTTATGTGCAGAGGCATTAGGGCATAGTAGTTAGAGTGTTGAATTTGCAGTCAGGAAAACCTGGGTTCAAATCATACATCACACATATAAGCTACATGACCCTGAGCAAGTTACCTAACATCTCTGATACTCAGATGACTTCGCTGATTGATGGAACCCTGCTCAGACTGCCATATCTTATGGAGCCCAGCCAATGCTACTCATTTCACTTAACACTTCACTTTCTAGTCTGTGCCACACCAGTTGCCTTGCCCCAATATGGGTAAACTGACATTCTCCTCTTCCAACTTCCTTTAATGTTCTATTTTCCTCTCTTAGAATGCAATATCCTTGGATGTAGGGAATGTATTATTTTCTTGTTTTTGCATCCCTAAGACTATGTGTTTGACACATAGTAAGTCTGGTAGATAAACAATTCATCTGTTTTTTTTTCTAATTCTATATTTATCAACTCATAGGTTGATAGATTTTGAGCTAGAACAAGGGACTTCAGAGATCAACTAATTTACTCCCTTCCCTTGAAATTGAGGAAAATGAAGTGCAGAGATGAGGTGACTCACTGAAGTTATAAGTGGGAGAGCCAAGATTCCATGATTTCCTTTATGATATTTCTAACTCATGCCGTTGTTAGCTTTTGTTTTGTTCAATGTATGGCTACCATATTTTTATTCATTAACTTTGGGGCCACTCACAATTTTATATAAAATAAGAAAATTAATATTTCCCAATACAATATATAATGGAACCTAGAAACAAAATTTGGGTGTGGGGAAAGGGCTTACATTTATGTTACTACATAAATTCCATTACTGAGAATAGCAAAAACAGAATATCACTACATAGCATAAAATATACTCAAAGGGGGCATGTGCATAGGGATAACAATTGGTTGACTAATTGAATCTTCATGCAAATCAATAGAATGAAGGATTGGCAAATGTTTGCAGGATTCCTATCCAGAATCCCAGAGTTGGATGTGTAGTGAACAGGAATTCCTTCTAAAATATACTTGACAAGTAGTCATCTAGCCTCCACTTAAAGATACTTAGGAGTAGAGAAGTTATTAAAATGCCAAGGCAGCCCATTATACTTTTCAATAGCTCTAATTGGCAGAGCTTTTTCTAATTGGCAGAGCTTTTTCTTATATTGAACCAAATACGCTTTCTGTAACTTCTACCCATCATAACTTTAGGGAGTTTCCAGGAATAGAAGACTAGATCAGAATAGGTTTGAGGAAGGGACATAAACTTGACCTACATCCTACCCTAGTTATACAAAGTCAGTGCCATCATCTCTGGTGATCAACAAGGTGAAAATGGCTCTAAAAAGCTATACCTTCATGCCTGTCACATCTGGGACGGATAAGAAGGGTGTATTACATTGTTGAAATGGTTAAACAGGCAGGTTGACTAGTAGATGTTGGAAGTCTGTGTTTTTAAATCATGTGTAACTTGTCAGAAACCCTGAGAGACCCTGAGAGGTAAGGGTCAATGTCTGGCCATCAGGCAGTTTGGAATCTATGAGTGAGTGTCACCCCTTTCATCCCATTAATCCAACATTTCCATTTAAATGGCGTTCAGAAAGAAGGAAAAGACAACCTTTTGAAAAGATGCTGTTGGTTTTCATTCTGTGATATTGGTATAATTTCAACTGTCCTACAAATATTAGCTAGAGAAAAGTCAGTCTAGTGTTGCTGAACAGCTTTACTTTTTTGTTTGTTTTTGCAGAACAGGTACATGTTACGGCTTGAGAGTTGCTACTGAAAAGGGTAAGCAGCTAGGTGATACAGTGGATAGAGTACTGGTCCAAAAGTCAGGAAGACTCATCTTCCTGAGTTCAAATCTGGCCTCAGACACTTACTAGCTATGTGACCCTGGGCAAGTCACAACCCTGTTTGCCTCAGTCCCTCACCTGTAAAATGAGCTGGAGAAGAAAATGACAAACCACTCCAGTATCTTTGCCAAGAAAATCTCAAATGGGGTCATAAAGAGTCAGACGTGATTGAAATAACTGAACAACAGATGAAAAGAGCTCCCAAACAATTTTTTTTCTACTAGCCACCCATATAGTTTCTTAAATTCTCACCAGTCTGAACTGTTCTTTGGTTAGGAATTCTTTCTCTGGTGCATGCTTTACAATGCAAATATCCAATGTGAGACATGGCCAGGAAAGATACGTATGAGGAAATATGTTGAATTATTATAAAGCCTTAATATCTTATCTTAATTTATTTTAGCCAAGATTACCAAGCCTGATGGGACTCTGAGAGAATGGGACCCAGGATTGTTATATTATAATAGGTGGAAGGGAGCTATGGGGCACTATCTAGAGAAGGAAGTCCTAGATGGGAACCATAATGTAGAGACTTGGTCAACCCAAAGTTACTAGATAAGTAGTATAACCTTTTGGAGGGGGAAGGGATCATAGGCTGTAACGTAGAACTGAAAGACCATTACAAGTCATCTGGCCCAAACCCTTCGCTTTATATATAAGGAAACTGAGGCTCGCAGAGGTTAAATGGATGCCTAATGTCTCACAGATAGTGCAAGAACCAGGTTTTAAACTCGGGTCCTCTGACTCCCGGATGCCTGTCTTGGACTCATTGTTGAGTCAAAGCCCTTTCTTTTACTGCGGAGGAAACTGTGGACCAAGGAATTAAAGTGGTTTGCTTAAAATCACACATCTATTTACCAGCAGCATTAGGATGAGATTTCAGGGTGCTTAATGGACTGAGATAATCAATCAGAGGAAAGGGACAAAGGAAGGAGGGGCCAAAGACAAGCTACCTATATTATAATTTTGCAGCTCGCTGCTTCTATCCAGCCCTTCACCCCAATTTGCAGTTCAGTCCTTTTAAATCTGTAGATTTTACAGCCAACTCAACCCACAGATTTCAATATTCCAGATGACCACAAATTTACTCTCTGAAAGTCCATTATCTTTTTAGTGCTATGGTTTGTGATCCATTTCTTACTATATTGAATTTGAGTTATGCAATTAGTTTTTTTTTTTTGAATTCTCATCTCTCAATGGATTGACTTTTTTGCCTGGGTTCTCAGCTTTCTTATATTAAAAGTTGTTCTCTACCTACCCTAGTACCCTCTAAGAAACTATGTAACTAGCTCCACTTCTCAGCAGGTACTTGGCTAATTAAAATCCCTTGATGAATGTAATATAGGAGGAATTAAAGAGTAGTTTTAGAAATTGTTATTCTGTCTTAGCTTCTGTACTATCATCTCCTCTAGTTAATTTTTTTCTTTCATTTTAAAACTTTTTATCCTAACATGTACACACATATATATATAATATTGGTTATATTATATATTATATTATATTATATTATATTATATTATATTATATTATATTA
>NW_020954617.1:2793833-2931902 GCF_900497805.2 Vombatus ursinus
TATATTATATTATATTATATTATATTATATTATATTATATTATATTACATTATATTATATCATATTATATACCAGTGCAATTGTATATGAGGTGCTCAGGAGGGCTAGCACCTCTGGTGTGAGGGCTCCCAATCCCTTTTCAGTGCTGTTCACGTTTGGTGTCCACCAGATTCACCCAACTCTCTGTGAAGCTGTAGCATGTGCAGTGGCCACATACTGGTAAACTGTCTCAGGCAGACAAGCAGAGACAGAGAGGGTAACCAAAAGGTCTCAAACCTGTCCACGAGTTAGGGGGATGTCTACCCCAAACATGTGAAGACTTCTGTCGGCAGAATGAGCGGATGAGAACAATTTGTTCCAATAGCCATGAATTTGTATGAATATGTATGTATATATACACATATATTCCAATTTCTCCTCAATTTTAAACTGTAAGGATGGAGAATTATAGCTATTTTGTATTATAAAACAACAAACATGCACTTTGTCCTTGGTGTGTACCTTGTATGTTGGCCGGTTCTGGAAGTGATATGAGCAGCCTAAGCTAATTTGTTCTTAGGTTTTTGCCATCTGATTGAATTTTTATTTTTTTACATCTAAACGTATGATTTAAGAGTAGGACCTTTAAGAAAACCTAGTCCAATGCCCCATCATTTGACTAAAGTGGGAAACTGAGACCAAGGGAGGTTAATTGTATTGATCAAGCTAGCAAGAAGTACAGTTGAGACTTGAAACAACATTTCCCAGCCCAACAATTTTTAACCACATATATACATTTTGTTTGAGATCCAAACATGATTTGGGATCTATTCACATATTATTTTGTCCCTTGAGGTCTGAAAGTGATTTTATCAAGTAGCTTTGGGTCTTATTTCTCAACTTAGGATAACTGAATCATAGATTTAGATCTGGGACTTTGAAGGTCTTGTAATTCAATGCCCTCTTTTCATACATGTGGAAAATGAGGCCCAGAGGGTTTATATCTTGTCCATGGCAAAGTCAAGATGCAAATCGAGGTCATCTGACTCCAAATTCAGGGCTCTTTCCACAGTACTACACTGCTTCTTTTTTAAGAAAATCTGACATTTCTCCAATTTTGTTCAACTTGTAATACACAACATATCTTTTAACTTAATTTAAAAACATCATAGGAAAAAAAGAAACATTCTCTGTCTGATAGAATGAACCTGATACCCCAAAAGATAAAAAGAGTACAACTTGTTTTCTGACTCCTTAAAGAAGATTACCCCATAGGGTTGCCTTTTCAGTCCTGCTCCCCATAATTCCTCCAACACTTAGCCTCTTTTCTTAGTTTCGATAGCTACAATAGTTCATAGCTAAGTAGACTTCCCACTTTTACAAAGACAAAAAGAATTTTAAAATTGAGTTAAGGAGCAAATATTTCTACTACTTAGAATTAGTATCCAGAAATAGCAGGGCAATGAATAATAAGAGTCAATGGGCATTGAAAATTCAATCATGAAATGGGAAGGGTGGGAGGTAAATCTATAAGCCACTAAAAATCTCACAATTAAAGAAGTTTTGTATGTATCTGTAATAGTAACACAAAGTTAATGTCATCTAAAATATAGCTCCTTCAGACAAAGAAAATTGTAGAATTGAGCTGAATTCTACTAATTCTTGTGAAAAATAAACAGCTCAACAAGACTACATTAAGCAAATCTAACTTAGGTTCAATTTATGTTTGCTGAGATCCCATAGAGCTATACTTTATGCAACAACAACTACTTATGGCAATTCTCAAGTTTTCAATGGACCAAAATCAATCATAATTGATAATAATTTATAATATATCATATAAATATGTTATATAATCATACAAAAATTTATATGTTATATAAATCACAATTTTAAAAAATTTTTGTTGTTGAGTTGTTTCAGTCATATCCAACTCTTAGTGATCCCACTCATGGTTTTCTTGATAAAGATACTAGTGAGTATTTGTCATTTCTTTCTCAAGCTCATTATACAGATAAGGAAACTAAGAAAACAAAGTTAAGTGATTTGCCCAAGGTCACAAAGCTAATATTTGAGGTCAGATTTTAACTCAGGGTTTCTTGACTCCAGGCACTGTGCCATCTAGCTGTTCTAACATTTATGTATTTATATTGATATGTAAAATAAGGATTCCAATGAACATGAATAAAATTTCACCAAGGAGAAATTGACTGAAATCTCCAATATGGCAAGCTAGAAATAGGGTTCTGTTTCAGGCTCTGACTCCCCTATTTTTGGCTCCTTTCTAGAGTTGCTCCCCCTCCAGATACCATTACCTAAAGAGAACCTGAAATGACATGTGTCCTCTCTAAGAACTGGAAGCCAAAAGAAGAGCTGATCTCCCCAAAACAAGTTGTGGTCATTAAGCCATTCTTGTTGGTTTATTTCTCTTCTTGTAATTATTTTATTATAGTTGTCATATTCCTCTTTTTTCTGAATGATTCTGTTTTATGTCTGATCCAATACACTTGAAAAGTAAGGAGTTGAAATTAAATCATATTAAAAATCTTGCTTAGGTGAAATCCAAAAGCTAAATTCCTTTAAAAGATGCTGACCACTTTTTTTTTCTAAAATATTACCAAAATCTGCAACTATGTCTCTATCTTCCTTTGCAGCCTTTTACTCTACCAACTTATAGACTTCAGCTAGAACTATTTTCACAATGAAAAGCTATTTTCATTCATGAGCCACTTTTACTTCTTCCTTTTCTTTCAACTCTACTCACTTCCTAACTCATTAATTACTTTCCTGAAAGCCTCACAACTCAAATAAATGGATATTTCTTTCCAGAATAGCATACAGGAACATGTCAAATTTTTTTTTCATTGCTGTTTTCCCCCTGATTTTGCTTTCCTTACAATATCAAGAGAAAGAAGGATAAGAGAAAGGGAAAAAAAGAAAGGGAAGGAGGAAGGGAAAGAGAGGAGGAAGGAAGGGAGGGAAGGAGGGAAAATGCTTTTTATACAAAAGAATGAAGGATTATATTCCCTAACCACTACATTCCACTGCTGTGAGTGATAGTAATTATCCTATTTAATATGATAAAAGCCAAATATATACATACATGTGTATATACACACATATACACATATACACATATATATGGACATATATACATACACAGGTGTATTTATACATGAACCATCCTATTTTTTTCAAATTGAATTGCATAGTTTATCTCAGTAAGTTTGATGAACAAATGATTGTTAATATTTAAAAGAAAGCTATTGTTATATTAACTAGTGTTTTTCCCCTAAGAGTGAAACATCAATTAATTGTGGCAGTAATAGCATATTCAAAATTCTGTTCCAGCTGAGCAGATCTGAAATAATTATGATCAGGTGTGGAGTGCTCATCCTCCTTCAATTGTCTACTTGAATATGAATGGGTATATATCAAAGCAGTGCTTCCATGATCATTTTTCTCTCTTATTTTATTTTTCTCAATGACATATAAAAGTTTTAACAGTTTTTTTTTAAATTTTGACTTCTAAATTCTTTCTGTCCCTCCTGCTTCTCCATGTAAAAAGCAAGGAATTTGATAAGTGTTACAATGTGAGTCATGCAAACCATATTTCCATATTAACCAAGTTGCAAAAGAAAACAGAGCAAAAAAGTAAAGCAAAAGAAGTTTGGTTCAATCTGCATTTAGACAGCATCAGTTCTTTCACAGAGGGGAATAGCATTTTTTATCATAAGGCCTTCAGAATTGTCTTGGATCATTGTATTGCTAAGAAAAGCTAAGTCATTTGATATTTGATCAGTCAGTTGAACATCATGAAATACTACTGTTATGTTGTACATCATTCCCCTGGTTCTTCTCACTACAGTTTGCATTAGTTCATATATACATATACAAACACACACACACACACATATATACATATATATGTCTTTACCATTCCATCACTATATGTGTGTGTGTGTGTGTGTGTGTGTGTGTGTGTGTGTGTATACCACTACTTGTTCAGGCATTCCCCAACTGATGACCATTCCCTCAATTTCCAATTCTTTACTACTACAAAAAGAGCTGCTAGAAATATTTTTGTACATATAAGTACTTATCCTTTTTTCCTTTTTCTTAGATTTCTTTGGTATACAGACCAGTAGCTGGGTCAAAGGGTATATATGTCCAGTATTATAGCCTTTTGGGCAGTTCCAAATTGCTCTCCAAAATGATTGGATCAGTTCACAACTCTACTAACAGTGCATCAGTGTCACAATTTTCAATATTTGTCATTTTGTTTTTTGGTCATATTAGCCAATCCAATAGGTACCGCAGAGTTGTTTTAATTTGCATTTCTCTAATCAGTAGTGATTCAGATAATTTGTTTTTTTCTTCATATGACAAGGAGAGACTGCCAGGCCTGGAGTCAGCAAGACTTATCTTCATGAGTCCAATATGGCCTGAGATATTTATGAGTTGTGGGACCCCGGGCAAGTCACTTAACCCTATTTGTCTTAGTTCCATATTTGTAAAATGAGCTGGGGAAGGAAATGGTGAACCATTTCAGTATCTTTGCAGGAAAACATAAACAGTATCATGAAGAGTTGGTCATGACTAAAATAACTGAATAATAACATAGATAACTTGGATGTCTTCTTCTGAAAGTAGCCTGTTCCTATCTTTTGATCATTTATCAAATAGTCAATGACTCATTATAAATTTGACTTAGTTGCCTATATATTTGAGAAATGAGACCTCTTTCAAAGAAACTTGCTGTAAAATATTTCCCCCAGTTTTTTGCTTGTCTTCTAATCTTGGCTACATTGGTTTTGTTGGCACAATTTTTTTTTAATTTATTGTAATCAAAATTATCCTTTTTTACTGCCCATAAAGTAATTTAATCATCCATTTTAATTCTCTATCTCTTGTTTGGTCATAAATTCTTTCCGTACTCAAAGATCTGACAGGTAAAATTTTATATACTTTCCTTGCTTATGATATATATTTTTTGTCCAAATCACATACCTATCTTGACTTTATCTAGGTAACTGGTGTGAGATATTGATCTATACCTACTTTCTGTCAAACCATTTTCCATTTCTCTCGGCAGTTTTTGTCAAATACTGAGTTCTTTTGCCAAAGGCTGGATCTTTTAGTTTAACAAACACTAGATTATTATGATCATTTATTACTGTGTATTGTGTATCTAAGCTATTCCAAACACCACTCTGTTTCTTATATAGTACTATGCTGTTTTGATGTTTTCCACATAATAATATAGTTTGAGATATAGTAGTGCTATTCCACCTTCCCTCACTTTTTTTTCATTGATTCCCTTTATATTCTTAATTTTTTCTTTCAGATTTTGTTATTATTTTTTCTAGGTCTATAAAATAATTATTGATAGTTTGATTGGTATGGCACTGAATAAGTAAATTAATTTCAGTAGAATTATGATTTTTATTATATTGGCTTGGCCTATCCATAAGCAATTAATATTCCTCTAATTTTTTAGATCTGACTTTATTTCTAAGAAAAGTGTTTTGTAATTGTGTTCATATAGTTCCTGAGTTTGTCCTGACAGGTAGACTCTGAAGCATTTAATTTGTGTGTAATTATTTTAAGTGGAATTTCTATTTCTTCCACCTGTACTTTTTTGGT
The DNA here is from genome assembly GCF_900497805.2 of Vombatus ursinus. Classification (NCBI taxonomy): domain Eukaryota; kingdom Metazoa; phylum Chordata; class Mammalia; order Diprotodontia; family Vombatidae; genus Vombatus; species Vombatus ursinus. Next base: position 2,799,459 of record NW_020954617.1, read on the forward strand.
AATGTATAGAAATGTTCTCCATATTCATTTTTTTAAGTATCTGGAAGTATTTCTTCCTTTTTCTTTTTTTTTTTGGTTGGTAAAGAATAAGGATATGTATGGTCTATAGGTTGCTTTTTGACCTTTTCTCTATTCATTGAGAATTTCTTAGAGGGCCATTTTAAAAAAAAATTGAGATTTGAGCAATAACATGGTTTTACATAAAATAATTCATATTCAGATAACTTTAAAGGTTTGAAAAGTGTCTTATCCACACAAAGATATGATATAGGACATATTATTATTCCTCCCAGTTTTAAGATAAAAAAAAAACAAGATTAGAGAATTTAGGTGATTTCTCCATGTTTGCTCAGCTAGTACTATAGTACTTCTACTATACTGACATCTAAGCACATCAGTAAAATTTTAATTTCATATTTAAATATATTTACCTTATTCAGGTAATTAAGAAACTTGATATATGCCATTTCATTTTCTGTCTTTACCATAATTTAATTGGGATGTAAATATTTGTTAATTTTAATTTAACCACATCATGAAATGTCTCTCGAACATACCACCTACTAAATGAGGAGAGAAATGCATCCTTTTTTTTTTTTTTACAATAGGAACAATGTGTGTTGGTTCATTTTTCAGTAATAAAAATACCACTACTCTTGTACTTTTCCCTTAAATGAGCTATGTTGGCAAATGCTTTGGAGATAATTTCTCATGATAGGTAAATATACTTACATCATCCCAAATTTACAGTTACCATTACTTTATATGCTATAGGCAGATGTTTTATCTCTTTGTACTTTCTTTATTAAAGATTTAAAAAAGAATGAAAATAGAAATCTCATCTTTGTAAATTCAGCTATTGCTGTTAGAAAACAGATATTCTTCAATTTTGCACATTAGAACTCACCGGATTTTTAGAAATTAGTTAACAAGTAGCTATAAAGAATTTCTATTTGCTGTATTTTTGAACAGATATGAGACCTATAATTTTGATACATGTATGACAACACAAACATCAACTTTAGCCAGTCCTTTACAATCTTTATTTATTGCATAGAATGGTTGCCTTGAGTCTACTTCCTTTTTTGAGGAATTAGGTACTGTAGAGATTAAATGGTGATGTACCCATTTTATAGGAACTTTATAAATTATACTGCTTTCTTTCCTTTGATGTTAGCATTATTACATCTGCCTATCATAGCAGTTTGGACTCATAAAATAGAAATAGTTGTGTAAAATTTCTCTTGTTCACTTAGATACTTCTCCTTCTAGACTAAAGATTTGAAGACCTCAAATCAGCAAGTTTATACAAATGGTGTCTTTCCTTGCCTTACTTTGAATCCTCTGCTCAGACCCCTCAAGCCCAATGCTAATGATGAAATGGGTTGTAAAGGAATGATATTTTTCTTGGTTTTTAATTTTATTTTAATTTTATTTTAATTTTCCTTAATTTAATTTTCTTTATTTTTATTTCCTTATTTATTTTTACTTATTAATTTTGTTATTACAGAATGGATAAAAATAATTGAGGAAGGCTTTGGAAAATGATTTAACATCTCTGGAGCACAGTTTGCTCAAATGTAAAATTAGGATACTAGACTTCTTCAAAGTCCCATGATTCTAAGATTATAGTCACTCTATTTCTGCATGTCTCCCCTGATAAAAGTTAAGCTCCTATAGAGATGTCACTGTATTTTTTTGGTCTTTGTGTCATGAACACCCACCACAGCACCTGACTCAGGGTAAGCAATTAATAATGGGCTGATTTACTCTGCATTTTCACAATTTCTTTGTAAAGTAGGGCAGGTGAAAAAATTAGATATGTTTAGGACCTATTTATTTCTCTTCTTACCACCACCACTATCTTTCATCATTCACTCAGAACTTCACAGAAATTATAAGTATTTTATTACCCTTTCAGCAAAATAGATCCCATTATATTGGTATGATTTAGGCCATTAGATTAAGAAAAAAAAAAAACAGGATTTTCTCTTTACCTTCAGAACATTTTAACATATTTAGGTCAATGTTAATTGGATTGTTTCAGACCATTTGCTTCTTTATTTTAAGCTGGGGTTCAAAAAGGAAAAAAAAAACTAGCTTATTTTATACTCTTTATTTACCTTTATCTCTAGTAGGCTGTTCTAAAAGTTGTTGTTGTTGTTGTGTTGTTGTGGTTATTTTTGTTATTTAGAATCACCTCTATACTGATGAATTATCATTTTTGTTGAGAGAGCTACCCTGCTAACAATGTTTACAAAAAAGGCAAGAATACCTTAGTCATATAAAATTAAGAGATTATGAGCCATTAAAAGTTATTATGAAAGGATAATGAAGAAATGACAGAGCTTCAGATCAGAAGACATGAATCTTAGTCCTAGACTTGACTATAATTAGTTGTATATCTTTGAGTAAACTTTCCTCTACCTCAGTACCTCTCAAGTAGAGAATAGGGTGACTAGGTGGCACAGTGGATAGAGAACTGGGCCTGGAATCAGGAAGACTCATCTTCCTGAATTCAAATCTGGCCTCGGACACATACTAGGTATGCGACCCTGGGCACATCACTCAACCTTATTTTCCTCATCATCCTCATCTGTAAAATGAGCTATAGAAGGAAAGGGAAACCACTCCAGGATCTTTCCCAAGAAAACCCCAAGTGGAATCATGAATTGTCAGATTCAACTGAAAAATGACTGAACAACAATAAACAAAATACCATCATTCTTAGATTCCTTCAAGTGTCAGTTAAAATTCCACCTTCTACAAGAAATATTTCCCAATTCTTAATTCTAATGCCTTCCAACTGTTGATTATTTCCAATTTATCCTATATACAGCATGTTTGTTCATAATTGTTTATATGATGTATGCTTCTTTCTATATCCTCAGTACTCAGCATACTGCCTAGCACACAGTAAGCACTTTTAATAAATGCTTGTTGACTGACTGCCTACCTCAAATAGTTATTGAACAGGTGACTTGAGATAACAGAATTGAAAGGACTTACCAAAGCTAAACAATATATGCTAAATATAAGGAAGGTAATATACAGAAAAAATAGTTCCTGTAACTGTTATTACCCCCCCCTCAAAAGACTATTTTTAGAATATTCACCTTATGTCATTTTCCTCAAATGATTACTATATTGTCTAGACTGTGGCCTTTTGTATTATGTGTTGAAGCCCACACATCCTTCTAAAATCAATAGAAGAAGATTCATGGTCTTGTGGGACATTAAAGAAGGACTGTGGTAGTTGATTTGTTTATTCTCCACTGAAAGCTCACCATTATGCTACCTCATATACAGGAGAAATATTTATTTAGCAGAATGTTTCAGAACTGAAGGTAAACATTCCATCCATTGTCCTTGTATGACTTCTTCAAGATGCTGCTGTCTATAGCCATCATTTATGAAATAATGGTCTTTATGCTTTTTCTTGGTGCTATTACATATTTCAGGCATTTTCAAAATTGAAATGTGCATGTTGATGATGAAGTTTTGGTTATCTCTCTTGCTTTTAAATGTTTATTTCCTTAAACTTGTCTGGCTCCTTGCCTTGCAATCCTCCAATCCTCAAAGTTTAGAAACTGACCTGGGACTTGTAGATTTGGCCTCATCATAGACTCTGGGACCAATCTGATTTTTTTAAAACAAGGAAATATAAAAACCCTAGTCACAGCAATGCAATTTTTAAATTATTATTACAGCCAATCTGGATATTTTATTCTGACCATCCACAGAAGTTCCAATAATAGGCTCTAGACTTGTTTTATGCCTGTCTCTGTCCAGCTGCTTAGTTTCCCTGAGGTTAGAGTTCTGTCTGATGACTACTCATTCTTTTAGGGACTAAAGTATTCACTTTCAACACAAGTTCTCCTGGCTAGGTTACATTTATGTATTGCAAGACATCCTTAATGTCAATTATAGCCAGAACTTCCTGTTAACTTTCAAGCTTCCCTAAAGCTATGTTCCTTAAACCTGCCAAGGCATAATAATATCTACTTATCTGAATACCCTCTCATTATCTGATACCGGGATCTTTAACCCTATCATCCTGGGCCTCCAGCTTCCTGACTTGCATCAAGGTTCTGACACATAACTGAAGACCTCATCTTTCAAAATTAAGTCCAAGTAAATTCATTTAAGATAATATTTGTATTTTGTGAATTATTTAAATTTTTAAATTGACATGTATGCATTAGGAAGATATTCCTTAGTAGTTTGTCTGCCATATAAACCTGTTTCTGTGTTCTGAAAGCAGTGTCTAAGCTAAAAGTGGTTGTTAAATGTGCTGACATAACAGTTGTTGATTTGTATATAACAGTAAAATTGCTCATTCTTTATATCTGATTCTTTGAGGAGTAAGAAGAATAGAGAGGATATAATTTGTTTTCTACTGACAATTTTTACTGAGAAGAATAGAAAAGAAAAGAAAAGAAAAGACAAGTTATTTCTCTTCCATTTACCTGTTGTTGCTGAGATCAGGGAAGAAGAATTCTGCCAAAGGAGCAGAGTTCAGACTTTTGTAAATATCAGAATATGCTCTGACTTTTCCTATAAGAAAATAATAGTACTTCAGCTGAAGAAATGCCCTAAATGTGAAGCTGGAAGTGATGGCTACTATCATTGCTATGGGTCCAAGCTGAAGAAAGGAGCAGTTTAGAAGCAGACCATAAAAGAAGCAGCCCACTGGATCACTTCTTTCAACTTAAATGCCATGTTTAATTAAGCATACAATCAGCAGAGCATGGATCAGGTCAGCTTTTCAGTGATAGCATTTGTCCACACAGAAGATATCTTCATCAAGAATTTTTATGAGTAATTCCTGATACAGAGAGAGAATAGTAAACTTTACAGTTCCAGAGCTGTGAATAACTCAGGTTACATGAATAACCCATGCATGTACTTGATTGCCTTGAGACTAAGGGCGTGCTCATTCCTTCCATACACCCTATGCATGCTAGAAGATGATTATGGTCCAGGTTTGTAGGTACAGCAGTAAGTATGTATTTTGTATTTATGTTGTTTCTTGAATATGTTGATAAATATTGACTAGTGACTTATTTTTTATAAAAATATTGGTTTCATTTTTAATTTAATTTTATTCTAAATTTTAAAACAAAAAAAACACAGCATTAAAACAGAATGGCTATGTGAAACATGAATCTCTTGCTTACAAATGGCCTTTTATGATAATGTCATAAGCAGCTTTAAAATCTACCTTAATTGTGTTTCTTTTTAATACCTTTCAGTTTTCTCTGTGCATTTACAAAAAGTTTTAGTGTCCCCCCCTTTATTTTCCTTTTTGAGGTGTTGTTGACAACCCAATCACTAGTTCCCTTCTGCCTCCAAAAGTTAAAAAAAAACCTTCCAAATTAAAAAAAAAACTATTCCTTCTGAAACATAAGGATAGTCCAACAAAACAAATCCATTCATTTGACATGTTCAAAAATGTATCTAGTTCTGCCCCTTTAATTATTCACACCTTTTTCAAGGGGTGGTTATCATGATTAGTATCTGATTTATTAGTGGGAAACTCACTGGTGGGGACTCATGAGCTAAAGAATTGGCAAATAGAGTCACTCATAAATGTTACTTTGAGGACTCAGAGAGTAGTAGAAGCTATCTTCTCTCTGAGCAAGTCTCAAACTACCAACATAGAAGCAGGGTGAAGAGAAACAAGTCACATGAAGAGAAATAGTGAATGTTCCTGGAGCAAGAAAATCATATGATAAATCATTGGGTTGGTTCACAGTATCCAAGGAAGCAGTACAATCAATGGGAGTGCCTTGGGATCTAGAACAATGTTATTTAAATTGTGGTGACCAGAACTGAATACAAGATGAATTGTTTTCCAAATGTACTCTTGTACATGAGGCATATAATGAGATAATAATTGATGATGATGATGATGATGATGAATTTACACTGGAAAGGAAATTATTATTCAAGTATTAATTGAATTAGATGGTCCCTTTCAAATCTGAAATTCCATAGTTATGTGATTTAAAATACTATGTGAATGTCTGGTAAAATTGTTATTGAAAATATGACAAATTCCTCATTGACAGTATTGCCATCAGTCAAACTTCCTCCTGAACATTCAGAATAGGATTCATTCAATTTCTCATTCAATTATTTGCTTCTTTAGGCACTCAAATAATATCAGCCCCCCTTCTTTATTTTAATTCTGAAGCAATTCACAGTAATAAAAAAGAATTTTAGAGCACAAAATTTTGGAGCTTGCATGAGTCCTTAAAACACACAATATAGTATGCTAGAACTAGAAAGAAACATGAGAACATTAAACATAAAGTCAGATCTGTAAGGCATTCTATAACAAAGAATTTCAAATGCTAGTGTTGGAAGAAGCTTCATCATTCATATAGTTCATCCCTCTGAAACAAGAATCCCAGCCACAGTATCCCAAAGGAATGGCCACCCAATCTCTGGGTACTTTGAGTGACAAGAAATGAATTACTGCCTCATGTAAAGTTATAAATTCTTTTCAAAAACTATTTTAAGACTCTTTATTTTTTTTTAAAATTTGTATATTTTATATTTCCATAGATAATAATTTTCCTTTAAAGTCTCAGTTTTACTTATTGTTCCTATCAAACTTGTTGGCCTCAGGACCCTTTTAATTTTTCCTTTCTAATTATTAATGACTATATTTATTTATTAAAAATATTTTATTGTTGTTTTTGTTTTGAATTCTAAATTCTATCTTACCATCCCCACCTTCCTCCCTGAGACACTAAGCAATCTGATATAGGTTATACATGTGCAATCATGTGAAACATTTCCATATTAGTCATTTTGTGAAAGAAAACTTGAACAAAACAAGAAAGAGAGAGATCAAGATATAAAGTGAAAAACAGCATGCTTCATTCTGTATTCAGACACCATCAGTTCTTTCTGTGGAGAAGGATAACGTTTTTCTTCATGAAACAAATTGGAATTTCATTGCATTAATGTATTGCTAAGAATAGATAAGTCATTCATGGTTGTTCATTTTATTGCTATTACTGTGTACATTATGCTCCTGGTTCTGCTCACTTCACTCTGTATCAGTTCATTTAAGTCTTTTTCAGGTTTTTTTCCCCTGAAATTATCTTGCTTTTCATTTCTTACATCACAATAATAACCCATTACAATCATATACCACAACATTTTCAGCCATTTCCCAATTCTCTCAATTTCCAATTCTTAGCCACTACAAAAAGAGCTGCTATAAACACTTTTGTATAAGTAGGTTCTTTACCCTTTAAAAAAATCTCTTTGAGATAAAGACCTAGCAGTTTTATTGCTGGATCAAAGAGTATGTATCATTTTATAGCCCTTTGAGCATAGTTCAAAATTGTTCTCCAGAATGGAATAATAATAACAATAATGGAATTATTATTTATTATAATGAAACATATTTTCAATATTCTATTAACACAGATGAGGGTCATCAGCAAGTTGGCCTCAGGATAACAAACTGAGGTACCCCAACTTGAAGACTATCTATTGTACTGTCATAGAATTGTCATGATCTAAATCATTGGGAAAAAATGTTGATATTGACAAAATCTCAAATCACTGAAATACTTCAGAAAATAAGGTTAGCTGTTTTTTTTTAATCAGCTACATTAGAAGATTGGACTATATTGATTTTGTAGTACTATTTTAAGCTTTCCCCAGTCCTATACTCATGTAACTCATTCTTTTAATATAAATCCAAGACACTATATGCCCACACCCATTAAATGTTTTCTTGTTAGTTTCAATCACAGAATTATATGTCTACATATATATATATTTCTATATATGCATATATATACATACACACATATGGAAGAAATGTTCAAAGTTATCTAGATCAACCTCCTAATTTTTCAAATGAGGAATATAACACCACAGCAAGGAGAAGTAACTCACCAAAAATGGCAGAATGAAATATCTGAACACAAGTCATCTGACTCAAAAACCAGGACTCATTCCACTATGCCAGTCATTAATGGTTCAACCTGTTCAGATTATTGTGAGCCTTTTCTCCTACAATTTTGCATTTTCTACCAATTTGGTCAGCATGCCTTTTTTATCTTTATATTGACAACTGAGGGCACCATTTCACTTTAACCTTGTATCCCCAATATCTAGCATGGTACTGGCACATAATAGGTGCTTAATAAATGTTTACTCATTGATTTATTCATTCTCCTGAATAACTGTGGGCCTCTTTTGTTTATATTAGAACTAGTCCCTAATGCTGAACTTCAAAACTCAATTACAAACACAAATATGTAATAGTGAAGGAAATGTAGTTGAAAGAATAAAGATGATGAGGAAGAAACCAGAACACAATATTACAAATGAATTATAGATAGTTAATTCATAGGCCTGGTTCAAGAAATACACTTTTGATATTATGAGCAAGAGAAACTAGTAATTTGAGAGGTTTAGGCATTTGCCAGGTAGAAAAAATATAAGACTATGGCTTTAGAGGTGTACAGTGCCGTAGAATTCATCCAATGAAACATTCACATTTCACAGATAAGGAAACTATGGCAAAAAAGATAAATTTTTCTCCCAACACTATGCAGGTTTTAAATAATAGAGGCAGTATTGGAACCCAGGTCCTCTGAATTCAAAACCACTATTTTTTTCCCATTGTACCATATTATCTTTATGTATTCAAGAAAAATTTGAAAAATATGGAAAATTTTTTCAGAGCAAGGAGCAGTATTAAGAACTGGAAGAATGTTTATGATGACATTAAAGTGATTATCCAGAATAGAAAATATTAGAATGGAGTGATTTGCAGATATTTTGTGGCAGCTGATTTTGAAGATAAAAATAAAAAAGATGTTCAAGCCACATAACTATGTGTGTATATAACTGGATACTAGAAAAAAGAATAAGAGCTAAACAACAATATTAATGATGTGTCAGTTCTCAATAAACTATTACAATTAGCCTGTAATTATTATTCTTTATTTTGAGACTAGAAGTAAAACTATAATATTACAGTGTGTTTCAATTTTCTAAAATATTTTATTAGATAACAGAAAAATAGGGTGAGGCAGGTGATAGTAATGTGTTTCTCATTTAGTCTTCTGAAAATTTATAGAGTTTTAATGTATTAATTTTAACATCACAAATACACCAAAAAGTTATATAAAGGACATTTAATTTTAATGAATATTTGTATTTGAAATATGCATTTAAAAATTATTGTCTAATTGTTTTGGGGTAAGCAATTTAAGATGTAGGATAAATAGACTTTACTTGAGAATTTTGTAGTGGTCACAAATTGACTTTAATTTTTAAAACCTATTTTCTTAACTTTTTTCTTCTCAATATTCTTACACACAAATTTAGCTCTTGCTACCCCTGCATATTAGACTAATGAAGATAAAAGCTCTGTGACGAACAAGGATTGATCCTGAGAGGAAGTGAAATTATCTTACTTTTGTTCTCTAAAGTTCTGTATCATCTTTGAACAGGCAGATGATGATATTGACCCATGAACTATTGACAATGCCATGGATTGTTGTAGTACTAGGAACAGATTTGCCTGAAATCATCTACGCTCTTATGTCTGATTCCTCATAACAAATAACAAGCCTTTGGAAATGACTTGATTAGGATTAAGGTTTCCATCACTGGCCAATCATATATCAAAATGGCCCATAAGGAAGAAAACCACTACCCTAGTTTCAGAAGAATGATATTCTACCAAACTGAGCTACCTTCCACATTAAGTCACAATAGATACATGTGAGTGATATCCAAAAAGCCCATTAGGTTTACAGGGGAAAAGATTAAGCTACTTAAAATATTCTTATAAAAACCTTCATTATAATTTGGAACTATGCCCAAAGGGCTATAAAAATGCGCATACTCTTTGACCCAACAATATCACTTCTAGAGCTGTGTCCTGAAGAGATCATAACAATGGGAAACGGACCCACATGTACAAAAATATTTATAGCAGCTCTTCCTGTGGTGGCAAAGAATTGGAAACTGAGGGAATGCCCATCAATTGCGGAATGGCTGAACAAGTTGTGGCATATGAATGTAATGGAATACAATTGTGCTATAATAAATGATGAGCAGGCAGACTTCAGGGAAAAAAAATCTGGAAAGACTTGTATGGACTGATGCTGAGAGAAGTGAGCAGAATCAGGAGAATGCTGCACACAGTAACAGCCACTTTGTGTGATGATTAACTTTGATAGACTTAGCAATGCAAGGATCTCCAAAAGTCTCATGATGTTTTGAATGGAGATCGAAGCATACTATTTGCTCTCTTTTTTTCTTCTGTTTTGTTTTGTTTCCTCTTTCTTGTGGTTCCTTCTATTGGTTCTAACTCTTCCTTGCAACATTGTACTCTACAATGAAGATAGACATCAGTCTCAGGAAGCATTTGAGAAGTAGAATTTTGGAAGGGTATTGCCAAGTCAGAAGATGATATTTTTGCATTCAGCATCTGGATATTCTAATTCCATTAGGAATAAACAACCATAATTTTTTCAAAAGAATTGACAAAAAAATCAATCTAAAATCCATAATTTAATACATTTAGTGCTTAGTTCCAATAACGAATTAATGATGTGATCAAGACTTACTTAAAATAATTCCCTACATGTCAAGAAATGATTGGAGTTAGGGGCAGGGGAAATGAAGAGGAGAAATTACTTTATATTAATATTAATAGATAGAATTTCAACAAAATCATTTCTCTTGCATTTCAGTGGGAAGAAAATGGAATACATGGGGGCCAAAAGGAAAAGTGAAACAGTTGCATGAATGTTAGATAGATTTAGAATCAGTTTCATTTCTGAATTCAAATCTTGGTTCTCCAATTTACTAATGCATGACATTGGGAATATCAGCTTACCTCGCAGGACCTCAGTTTAGTGTATCAGTTAGCCAGTCAAATAGCATTTAGTAAGTACTTACTATGTACCAGGCTTGTGTTATCTGTAAAACGAGGGGTTTGGACTAGATAAACTCTGAAGTCTCTTCAAACTTTGAGTCTTTGACTGCATAATATTGATTGTTTCTTTGTTTTGAATTAAATTTCATTGTCTAGAAACTACATAAGGAAGCATAATTATGTAGATATCTCCAATCTAGATGTTGGCTACTATTTTTTTTTTCAGCACTTACTTATTGAGAATCTCTGTGTTCAGCATTCACTAAACTTTGTGTTCACTGACTATACATGTCTGAACCATGCACAACCTATCCTGCGGGACAAAAGAAGAGGATAATTGTCATGAATGCTCTGTGATTATTATCTATTAAGATCAGCAGTGATGCTTTTCCTAAGGTGGACACCCTGGTTATTTGCTTTTAGTTTATCAATGGAGCAGAAATAGCTCAACAGCACAGTAGATGGCATCAGCAATTAAGCAATGTTAGAAATCACATTGTGGTGAATTCACAATTTGGACAAATGGAACCAATCTTTCAAAAATAATTGAGTCAAAATCAGGAGATTTTCCTTGAACTCACAGCTTCCATTTAGTTAATAATGTTGCATACAACATTTCAGTGTTAAAAGGGGAAAAAAAAAACTATTACCATTTTCCTCCTGAATTAATTAGTGGCTTGATGAAAAAAAAAATCATTTCCTAAGCAATCATGGTACAAAGCTAGAACCAACCTCAGTACTAACCTGAGAGAAAAAGAGAAATTAAAAAGAAAAAGGTGAAGATAGAAATGCGGAGAAAGACTGAAAGTGAGGCCCTGAAAAAGTGGAGAGAGAGTAGTAATTCAATGCTAAGGCATCATTGTTCACTTAGGATCCTGGATGATTAAAGCATGAACAGGAAATAGGAATGTTATTGAGAAGCAGGGTGAGATGACACAAATGAATCAGATGATAGCACTTACTGAAAGTAGCATCTGGCAAGAATGATCATTTATCATTTGGGATGGACTAAGTTTAGTGAACATGTGCTATACATAAGGCAATGATGCATTATCAAATACATAGAAAAATGATCTTGGCAATCCAATATGGGCAGTCCCTGGGGTTTCCATGGAATGGTCTTTATTTAGCTTTTCCCAATTTCTCCAAGCGATGTACTGCAAAATTTTGCTGGGGACACATATTTATGTTGTCTTTCTTTGATTAAAGAGGCCAACTTATTTATTTCTTTTTAAAAGTCAGTTGCCAAGCTTCTCTGATCTTAAAGGCCTATTTAATTTTCTGTGTCTACCTATGCTCCCTGGATAATTTGGCAATTTTTATACATGAAATTATAAGTATTAATATATACTTATTAAGATACAAGCTGATGAAAGGGACAGAAAACTGATCTTGGAGTAAGAAAGAGGTGGATTAAATTCCTGCCTCTGCCATATAAGTGCTGTGTTCTAAATGCTTTGTTCTCAATGCTCAAGGCAACTTTTTAAACAAATAAACTGTGAGTAAAAGACAAGATGTTGACTTGTCCTGCTGGGAAAAGTTTCCACACCAGGGGATCCCCACACAGATGAAATCACAGATCAGTATTGTTCTATACTTCTATCCTTCTAAAAATAAATACTTAATATGACCACAACACTAAAATATGAGTTGAAGTGAAAACAGAAGGAGGTGTAGAGTGGGGCGGGTGTGGGTTGGAAGAACAGAAATATCAGTTGGAATACCCGGGAGATGATTTGTTCTTTAATTATTAAATATCTTTCTATACCTCATCATAACCACTCTAGCTTTAAATGAAAATGACTAAAAGCCTGGGGCTGAATTGATAGTGATCCTCATTTGGGTTTGTAGCTGTTATTTTTTTTTTAAATAAATCCCTACCAGCAATGTGTTTCATAAAGACTCCTCACTTAAATCCAATTCACTGGCATGTCAAGACAATCACCCAAGGTGTCATAGGAACTCTTTAAAAATGAGGGACAAACAACAACAACATGCCAGGAACCCACTAATAAGGCTAATCTAATAATGCATATGCAGAGCCAAGTGTGAGTTTTCTGGGTAACATTTTGAAGTGTTATAGGTCATGGTGGCATGGAATTAAACAGGCACATGAAATTAAAGAGGCACATGGAATTAAACAGGGAAAGGAGGTAGATCTTGAGCAGATGCTTGAATAAAATGTATGGCTCTGACCAAAAGAGGAGAATGGAGTGGCTGTATGGGCAAAGACATGGATATATCTATATAAAATGATAAAAACAACTGGACTAGCTGGAGCAGAAGATTGGTGTTAGGAACTAGTGAGATAACAGATATAGGTGGTAGGAACAATCAATAAATATTGTTGATATTGATTAATATTGGATAGTTAAGCTAGGATGCCAAGAAGTAATATAGTTCCGTGGTTAGAGCGCTGACTTTACAATTAGGAAGAACCTGAGTTCAAATCCCAGCTCTGTGTCTTATTACTTGTGTAATCCCAGGGAAATCATTTATTATTCTGAGTCTCCATTTCCTCATTTATGAAATAGAAATAATAATTATCTATAGAATTAATCTAAAAAGATAATCTGTATAAAGCATGTTTCATACATTGAAGTGCTATACAAAGGCCAGTTATTATTGTTAAGGATTAGATCTGATAGTCAATAGGAACCCATTATGTTTCCTTTAGCAGAGAATGAAATGATGAAAGTGGCATTTAAGGAAGATTAATCTGGCAGCCTACTTGGTAGTCTACTTATTGTAATGAATAAGAAGCATGTGATTAATTAATATTAATTTCTAAATGATTAACTGAAGAATAATTAAACAAAAATAGTCTCACTAGGGAAATCCTCAAGCTTCATAAATTAGAAATACCTTGGCAAAGTGGGAAATATTTGATCATGCTTCAGGCCTGTGTAAATAATCAAGACCTCATTCTCTATTCATTATGTTCATTTTTCATAAATGATCTACACAACAAATTCACATATCATGATTCTACCCTAACTAAACATTAAGCAAAATCCCAATTCACCATAATTTACTGCTTCCCAATGCTTTCTGCAGAATTAAATATACATTGCCCCAGTGGGATAGGTAGGTGTATTTGCAAGAATGAGCAATTAAGGGGAAATACTGAAGCTGAATAAACAAATTCACTAATTACTCAAAAAGGTGAAGCAGTATTATGAATTCTTAATATCAGAATTAAAGTTGGACTCCTTGCAAGAGTGGGCTTGCTGTCCTTGCCAGTGGAGCAATTTTAAGGCTTTTGTTGCCACACCTTTAGGGCAAATATTAGGGAAGCATAAGCTTGGAAACAGAAGCCAATTATCCTGATCTTGCTAAAGATCCTGATCTAAAGAACTTTGTCTCCCCTCCTCCTATCTCCTTTCTCCTCTTCTCTCTTAAAAGAGTGGTAGTTTAGTTGCTTCTTTGCCACTATCTCTAAATCACTGAATGATCAGATGATCCTTATAGCAACTACCTTTCTTCAAGGGCAAAGTCTAAGGCAAATTGTCTTAATTTGCCATTCCTTAGAATCAGGAAGAAAATACTAGCTTTAGATTAATTTTTTTTCTCATCCATCAATTTTCCAGCTAAATAAGTTCTACAAATCATCAAACATCTTTGAACTCTATCTAGGAACTGCATTATCTACTGACTCTTCTCATGAATCACAGAGACCCACAAAGAGGCCAGTGATTATGGACTGCTTTGTAGTACAATAATCATAAAGACCAATGCAGTACACTAGGCTGTACCAGGAAAATTGTATCTAACACAAGATTTACATTATATAATTACAAGATTGAAGGTAAAAACTGTTATTCAGTTCTGGCAAACAATGTGCTGTCAGAAAAAGCAATAGACCTTACAATCAAGAAAGCAATATATCTTTTATAAAGAGTCAATAGACATTATAATATTCATATGCCATTAAGCCCCAGGAAAAGCTCATAATCTAACTAGTGATTACAAAAGTATATGAAATTGTGAAAACCCAACAATGTATGCCAATGGATGGATGCATGGGTGGATGGAGCTCTCTATACCTCTATATAAATGATTTTCTTTGTTTCAAGAGGAATGCCGCCAAACACGCTGAATGAACCCCAACCTTTCTTGATCTAATTGATATTGTAAGAAGACATGAATGGACAATAGTGGGACAGGGTATATGAATGAGTAATACTTTGAGTCTATGGAAGGAGTACTCTGTTAAATGAGATCACAGATCCATTGTACTGCTATTATTTCATGATATTTCTAACTCTATTCCCCCTATTTCACACTTTCTCTACTTCACCCAAAGGGCTATTTGGAACATGCATAATTAATACTTAAGTGAAATAAAACTGATTTTCAAATAGAAATAATGATTCTTTTCTAGAGCTTTTTTAGAAACTGTGAGAGGTCACATCTGAATTTCTGAGCTTCTTCATAAGAGTTTTTATCAAATATTTGCAACAAAAGATAGCATAATATTATAAATAATCAGGAGTCCATAGAGGAAGATCTGTCTACCCAGGACTAACTTGATGAATTTTTGTGGGTGTTGTTCAAAGTGATATGTGTTTTGAAGTTGCTGAAAGGTCCTGAAATGCAGAAAATATCTCCACAACCTGCCAAAG
Organism: Vombatus ursinus; assembly: GCF_900497805.2. Lineage (NCBI taxonomy): Eukaryota > Metazoa > Chordata > Mammalia > Diprotodontia > Vombatidae > Vombatus > Vombatus ursinus. The sequence goes on from NW_020954617.1 coordinate 2,815,014, forward strand.
TTTCAGGAATTCCACTCTAGCATTTGGAACCCTTTTACTCGTGGGCTTGCAGAAGTCATCCATGAGTTCTTGGGTACCTTGTGATTAAGAATATTTTCCCCAAAATTATAGTTTTAAAATCCCAATAAAAATATTGACTTTTACTAACCAGTCAGAGAACGTGCTTATTTCAAAATAACAGCCTTTAATAAAACAGCACAGTAATAAAAGTAGAAATGTAGACCTACTCCTTATTCTCCTGCCCAAATCTAGAGTTTACCCTCCTACAAATCTATACCTTCTTTGCCAGAAGAGAGGAAATGCATAGGGACTCTACCTGGGGCATATGCAGGTGAGGAACAGAACTGACCAGGGCACATATGGAGGGGCAACTCATACATGTCATTGTCTGCTTTCCCTGCCAGGAGCCAGTATATCTGTCCTGCAGTTGGTCTTCAGCTATCTAGCTCTTCAGGGTCACCTAATATTCCATCTACTATTTGCTAGGGTTGATATGACCCTCTCTTCCCCTGCAATAAATGACTGTAACTCATTACCAGTCTGTTCATCTCAGACTTGGCTTCTGCTATAGTTCTAGATTTTTTTTTCTTACAGAGACACCTGAAGAAAAGACTATCCTTCACTGACTGTGATACTTCTAGCTAGTTAGTCTTTTTATAGCATGGAAGGGCAAAAGGCCTGTTAGTCTATAATTATGAGCCTCTTCTCCTCAGATGGGCTGCTCAAAGAAGAAACCAGAGATAGAGGCTATGGTCATATTTACTCTTTAAACTCCTCTTCTCAGCTTTGTCTTCTGACTCCCTCAGTTGAACTCTACCTGGTGAAAGATTTGGATGTTCATCATCAACCCCCATCCCATCCCATTTGGAGCCAATTTAATCCTAGGGCACTATGTCCTCAAAAAAACAAGGAGCTGAAACTGTTCAGAGGAGACAGTTCTCAATATCCCCCACAATGTTCCTGTTTAGTGAACATCAGAACAGTTGAGCTGGTTAGAGAAGTTTATAAAAAGACTGATGATCTTTGTCCTACATTGCCCAACAACAAATCGGAGCCTGATGTCCCTACATCAATACTGGAGAACAATCCTTTTATTATTACATTGTACTTGGGGTATACTTCTGTTAGAATACTGTTATTAAAATACTCATTGAATCAATAGGAATCATTTGCAAGGCTATGAATTACTTTATCTGATTAATTAGTCCCTTTGAAATATCCTGAAGGGATGATCCATAGGTCAGATAAATTTTGCCGGGAAATTAAGAAGATGGGTGTGGGAGAGAGATAGAAATCTGAGGGCTCACCCACAAGATATGCCTATTGGAGGCATACAAAATTGTGTAATTTTTAATTTTGTAGTTTTGATCAGCTCTAGTTTAAAGTATTTCACGATGTTTGAGAACAAACCAAAACATTTTGACACCCTTAAAAGTCCTGTCAATGAAAGGACTGAGCCTAAAAAGTTGTCAGTCTTGAAATGAAGACCTTATGGTAAAATATAGATAGATTTTTGATCACATGAGGTGAAGTAAAAGTAAGTTAGGTGAAAGCCTACTGCCACTAGTTGTCATGGTAACTGACAAAAATTTTGGTATTGAATGAAATCTTGGGTGAAGGTGTTCTTATTGCTTTATGTAAGCTTCTCTTTTTTGAAGAAGGGGGAGGGGAAAGTTTTAGACTAGTTGGGAGCAGATAGCAAAGAATAACAAAGCTTAAACATTGAGTTGGAAATCCTCAGCCATAAAAGAGAGGAGGTTCTGCCATTCATTTCTCACTGGTAGAACTAACATAGTGATTCCAACACTTTCCTAAGGGAAAGCTAAATAAGACTTCACCAGAGGCAGTAAGCATCTCTGAAGTTTAAGGTTTTGCAACAGTTTCATCATTTTCAGTTGTGCTCGACTCTGTGATCTCATTTGGGGTTTTATTGCCAAAGATACTGGAGTGGATTGCCACTTCTTTCTCCAGCTCATTTAACAGATGAAGAAACTGAGGCAAACAGGGTTAAGTGACTTGCCTAGAGTCACATAGCTAGTAAGTGTCTGAGGCTGAATACGAATTCAGGTCTTGCTTACTCCAAGCCTGACGCTCAATGCACTATGCCACCTAGCTGCCCGTTTGTACCTTACGGTTGGGTTAACATCATATCATCAGAACCCATACCGCTCTCAAGATATCTATCTGGGAGGGAAAATATTTAGGATTACCTAATAACCTAGATATGAATATGGAAAGGAAAGATAACGATAATCTGAGCTTGACAAATCAGTAAATGCTTTGTTACTTTTATTAGTAATAAGTAACCTCATGATCATTATCATCATTAGAGACTGGGTCTCCTTATCTTTGTTGAGCCTAGACATGCAACAGTTAGTCATGGCCCAGTGTTTTCTGACCTGGGCTGATTATTGCCTCTTTAGGCAGCCTGATGGTCACTTACCTTCTGCAGAATCGAACATAATATTCCAGATGGGGCAATACCAGGAAAGTTAACGTCCAAGATTGCTTTCTGTGTTATTTTTTTAATTAAAATATATCGCAGTTTATTGACAGATTTGAATTCTCTTGCAAAGACATCTTCTATTAGCTGATCAGTGTTACCTAGTAGCCCAGTTTTACCACCTAGAGTTGACCACTCTGAAATGCATTACAGACCCTAGGAGTATACACAAGCCTCTGCAGGGAGAGTTCATTCAACCCTAGAGTAACACAAAAGTCAAAAAGGCTCGCAAAGATGGCAGAGGAAGAGCAACACATATTGCAGGCAAGAAGTAGGAGGAAGGTACTGAGCAAACATTTGAGGAAATGAAACAGAACATTTAAAAGAGGGAACAAAAAGTGAAGAATAGGGAAGCCATAGCAAGGACACCAATGCAATCTCCACTTATGTCCCAATTTTGCCCCTACTTAACTACTTTCTTATTATCATTTGAATTTATACTTTGATTTCCTTGGGATGGAGAGGGAGTGGAGGGAGACAGACCACCAGGGTACCTAAGTGATGGTTGTTCTGGAAGTTAAAACTGTACAAACACACTGAGATGCCAAATATCATTATGAAAGCATGTGGAAAACCACGCAACAGCAATATCAGGGAGAATAGTCAAGAGAAGAAATCAGAAGTTGGACTGGGCATTTTGAACATAGGGTTGAACAAATGTTTGAAGTGAACTAAATCTTAAAGGAGGAGAAGCAAAGCTATTATTAACAACTGATCTTATTTTTAAAAGTGAGCTAGTAATGGTGCCAAAAAACCAAACAAAAAATCAATACTATGTGAAGAAAAGGTGTTGAGTGGTCAAATATAATCTTTCCAGCCCCATAAACAAATAAGGTGTGTCGCCTCCAGATAGGGACAATGGCATAGTTAGTAAAAATATTTTTAATATGCCTAAAACCATCCTATAGTCTGTTTGAAGGCATTCTGAAACACAAAATTCACTCCTTTGTAACAGCCCATTGCATTTTTGGAACATCAATATTCCTAGGAAATTTTTGTTTGTTGTTTTTCTCCCACTTATGTTGAACCAAAATTTGTATCCTTTTATCTAGTACTAACTCTTTTACTGGTGTTCAGATGACATATTTCAATATTATTTATTCAACAAATAGTTATTGAGCACCCACTGTTCAGAAGGCATATTGTGGTAGGTGATAATAGAATGTGGATTGTCAATAGAATTAGACATTGAAAGAGAAATCAGAGAGGTAGAAGTAAAGGATGGATGGAAGGATGTTATGATCTACCAAGGTGGAGTGTGACAGATTAGAGCACTGGAACTGGAGTTAGCAAGATAAGGATTCAAATCTCATCTCAGATGTTACAAGTTATGTGACCATGGCAAGACACTTAATCTAATCTTCAGTGTTCTGTAAAATGGTATGAAAATAGAAAATATATCATATGGTTGTTGTCATGGAAAATAACGACAATAATAATATCATTCATATAGCACTTTAAGGTTTGCAAAGTGTTTTACATATATGCACTGTGCCATCCAGCTGCCTAATCAAATCGAACAAGGTTTGCATGGTGCTAGAGAAACCGAATAAATGGAAGAAATTCTTAATCTCACTTTGTTGTTTGCTTTACTTTTGCTACTTTTTCTTAATATTTACAAATTTCCAGCATATCCCATTCTATTCCCAACATTTCACTACTATTCATTCTCATATTCCCCCTCCATCTCTCTTTTCTTCTTCCCTTGCTCTCTTCCTGGAGTAGCCCTAAATAGCGATCACATTACTGGGGAGAAGGGGAAAGCAATCAGAAATGGGGTGATGGATGAGATTATAATCTGGATTCTTTCATTTCTCCCACTTCAAGAATGGCTTATGCTGCCCCTCCAAATTCAGCCCCTCAGTATTCCTATTAGCTACCTTTCTTCCTTTGTCCCTTCTAAGATATCCCTATCTGCTTTCTATTGCCTTTTGTCTCTTCACATGCACCCAGAGACACAGTAGTTTCCTCTCTCTCTTCAAGTCTTTGTTTTTCTAGGCAAATCTGATTCCCTTTTCCTCTGAATTCTCATTCTTTACTATGAAAATTTGCTTATTTCTGAATTCATTTCTTAAAACTGAAGACAAAAAGCATGGTGAGAAAGAAAAAAACACTGAGCCAAAATATCATTAAAACACCAAATATGGAAAGAAAAAAAAAATTGTGCAAAACATATGTTTACTTGGAATTTAAAAGTTCTATTTTATGTTACTTCTAGCCAAAGAATGCAATTCTGCTTTTAGTCATTATGGTGTGGAGTTTTTTATTTTATTTTATTTTATTTTTGGAGGAGCAGATAGGCTGTGTTATTCAGTTGTTTCAGTTGTATGCAACGCATAGTGACCCCATTTGGGGTTTTCTTGGCAGAAACACTGGAGTGGTTTGCCATTTCCTTCTCCAACTCATTCTACAGATGAATAAACTGAGACAAATAGAGTTAAGTAACTTGCCCAGGGTCACACAGCTAGTAAACAATTGAGGCTGGATTTGAATTCATTTCTTCCTGACTCCAGGCCTAGAGCTCTATGAACTGTACTGAGCTGCCCCTTCATCAACTAGGCTAGATGTGTGATTTCATCTATATAAAGAACTTTGCCTGTTATCTTGAAGTTTCAGATAGTGGCCTAGGAGATCAAAACCGAAGTGACTTACCCACAGTCACAGAATTAATATGGGTCAGAGCCAAGACTTGAACCTTTCCATCTGCTACATCATGTTGCCTCTCATTTGGACAGTACAGTCAGTAAAATAATTTAAAAAATAGTTTTAAAGGCATAGAGAGATAAAACACCTAAAAGCCATGCTCTAGCACAAGAGGGGAGAAACCATTAGAGAGAACAATTTAAATTACAGTAATTTCCTGAAAGAATATGCGACAAAGAGGTCATCAGACAGGATCACACAGACCCTACTTAGTACTGACTCCTGTGATCTCCACTGAGACCAAATGTTTCTATATGTCCTTGTTCATTAAATTTCATTGAGGACTTAATTCTTTCTGATGGGACTTATAGCCAGTCACAACATACAGAAATCTTTTTAAAAATAACTATTATTTTGCTGAGAAGTTGGGTATAAGTTTAAATGTTTTATCCTGAAACAAACTTTTAATAAAAAAAATATATTATTGATGCCTTTTCATTTTGTAACACAGTCGTTTCTAGGTTTCTTCCCCTCCTCTGCAAACACAAACCTCACATACACCTTGAACATTCCCATGTAATAAAGAAGTAAAATGTTAGGCAAAACAACTAACACATCAATAGCATTTGACATTTTATGCCTCATATCTCTCTCACACACACACACACACAATTCAACCCTTGTGAAAAATGAGAAATCATCTTGATTCAATTAAACAAAACATGTATTCTGTGTCTTTACATGCCTAGCACTTGACAGAACTTCCCATTTGATAATACAGGAGAAGAGTCTTCCAAAAAAGAAAAAAAAAAAAACAAGGCTTAGGTATTTTGAGACTGATTTTGCTTCCAGCTAAGAAGAAACTTGTCAATTAGCTATTATATTTGTACATTAGTGTTACCTGTTATATTACATATCTGATATCATGATTGCATACTACTTTATTCATGCTATAAGAACCAATTTTTTCATCATATATATTTCCAAATAAACATTTTAAGTTATATTGTTAGTAACTATGACTTTGTTATTATAAAAGTGAAGAATACTATTAAGTTTTTTTTTTTAATTCAAGGCTACCATTGCTTAGAATTAACACTTGCATGAAAAGAAAAATAGCCTAAGTGATTTTATGAATTTACATGGAAATTTTACCTTATATTTTCAATTGCCTTTTCAGAAGCTGGTATAAGTGACATCTCACCTTGGTATGTTAGTTTCTGTTTTTATGAAGATTTGAATAAAATATTAGCGTGATGGATGCAAGAAATCTAGCTCTCCTTGGTGTTTTAGAAACAAATCTGGATTCAAGCTATCAATAATGGGATATTTTTACACAGAAACAGGTGACATTTAACTTTTTGAAAATGAGGAAATGGTTCATGACCAGTATTTTATTTAAAACTAACTTCGGTGATAACTAAGGAGTTGTTGGCATTATGTGAATCTTTGTGAAAAATTGAATTACTTATGAGCAATATCAACTCTTTCAGGCCCTTAAAATGCATTAACTTCAACAAAACCTCTATTATCCAGATTCCAAGTAATAAAAATTCTTAATTATATTTTCCACATACACATTTCACTTTTAGATATTCATAGAGGAGTTGGCATTCTAAATCCTTGGACCTAATCACGTAATAGGGCCATAATAAGGTGTGAAGTTAACTGTAAAAATGTGGCCAAACTAGTCAATTCCTTTCTGAGGAAGTTCTGGAGTGTGGATTCTGCCTCTCCTCACTCCAACTGATTCTGGAGCTGTTTCACTATCTTTTAAAGATCATCCAAAGGGTGTGACCAATAACTTTGTTGAATAATGATATTTCTGTTCCAATTTACTTACAATTCAGAAAGGGATCATTTGGAATTTTTAAATGAGTTTAGCAACTCCTAATGCCTTCTTTTCTGTGATAAGGTCTTGAGCTTTCAAAGACCATCTCCATTCCACAAAAAGAAGGCAATATCCGCAAAACAAAACCAATATTCCTAATTTATTCTAGCCTTTAGGTATTTTCATCTCAGTACAGATTCAGCCAATAGCCTATAACTTCTACTCCTGTGTCTCTAGTACTGTACAATGAGAGATTATGTTTAGGACAATGATCTTGAGATGTTATAAAAATTTAAATCATTAATAAAAAATTGTTTTGTCTTCCAATGGGTGAAATGTAGAGAGAAAATAGCTTTTCATTAACTAAAAAAAATAAATAAATGAAAATTTATGTTAAGTACCCTGTACTTACTAAGAGAAATAAATAAACAGTTGTTATAAAGATTTTCAATATTGGTTGAAACTGGAAAGGGACTTTCTGTTGCTTACCGTTAAATGGTTAAGTGAAACATTCAAATAACTTCAACATTCTATTCTTAGAGCTCATTGTTCAGTTGAGGTTTTTTAGTCTAGTGTGATAGATGATATTCCCTTTGGAAATTGTAGTTGTAATAAGCTAGTAAAACAATTAACTGAGCAAAGTGTTCGATATAATTCCAAAGAGTAAAGTACTAGGTGGATATAGCTGAGAAACAACCACTACTCTCACCAAGTTTGGTTAATAAACTATGTTCTACTTCTGATACCAGTTGATGTTAACAGAATTTTTACTGAGCCAGTCTCTAATCTAAGAATGCTTGGAGCCACACAAAGCAGGCCTAGAGATGGGGAGTGCCAGTCATCAAGTAGTTTAATTAGGTAAAATTCATTTGAAGTTTCAAATGACCTTATCCTGAAAATATGGAAAAACTTTCAAGTGGCTGAAGCTGGGACATTTGGGAATTATTATAGCTGAAGCATCATGAATGTTTGGTAAAAATTTCAGAAAGTCTAGGAACTTTAAGCAACATATAAAACATAAAGTAGAAAACATGGGGATGCCTCAAATACTACTAGAATAGATTCATTCTAATAAAATCCCAATAAAGTGTCAACGGGCAGATTGGTGAGCTATCTTCCCTGAAGCTAAAGCTGATTCCATGAGAGAATACTCTCTACGTTCCTTGGTAGGCAGATTGTTTAAGATTTCTTTATCTACATGTTTCCTCCTTCAGTGCAAGGGGATCAATGTTTTTGCTGCAATTTTTTTTAAACTTTCCAGTCTGAGGAAAAACACTTGAATTGGGGTCAGGAATTTCAAGCAGAAAGGGACCAAAGAGGCCTATCACCTTATTTTACAAATGAGGAAACTGAAGCTCAAAGAGTTTAAATGTTTTTCCCATGGTCACTCAGCAAGGCTCAGGAAGTATATGAACTCATACCATCCTTTCTACCCCAATTCTAGTATCTTAACCTTCACATCATGTTGCCCCTCACCAAAGGTTCCTATTTCATTTTTGGACAATGTTAATCATTAGACAGTACTTCCTTATCTTGAGTCAAAGTTTTCTTCCATGTACCTTTCACTTATTAGTACCTGTTATTATTTAGTCATGTCCAATTCTTTGTGACCTCATTTTGGGTCTTCTTGGCAGAGATACTGGAGTGGTTTGCCATTTCCTTCTCCAGCTCATTTGACAGATAAGAAAACTGAGGCAAAGAGGTTTAAGTAACTTGACCAGGTTCACTCAGCTAGTAAGTGTCTGAGGACAGATTTAAACTCAGAAAGAGAATCTTCTTTAATCCAGGCCAGGCACTCTATCCAAGTGCCACCAAGCTGCATTATTAATGCCTAGGACATAGTAAACACTTAGTATGTGCTTGTTGGTTGATTTGTAATAAAATTTCAAACATTTAAACCCTTTTTTTCCATGATATCTTTCAAAATTTAAGATAACCATTAACAGCTCTTTTATCTTTTCTTCTTCTGGTCAATCATATTTATTTTATTGGTCCTCACATATCATGGTTTTTGATCCTTCAAATCTCATTAAAAAGAATTCTACTTTACCTTCTAAAAATGCACCTTTGTTTTCTTTATATTAGCCACAGGGGAAAAGAAAAATTGCTTACATTTTAAATTAGGCTGGTTTATCTTAAGTAGTCAAAGTTCCACTTACATTCACTTATTTGGGTAAATTTTGTAATAGGATAGCCTCATTAACATTTGAAAGTATGTGTCAATACAAGTTTGCATGTGGTTTTGCTGCTGTATTGGATCTCAGTATTGATTTTTTGAGAGTAGAAAAAGGAAGGCTCAGAAAACCCACTATTAGATGTACAACATAACTAATAGAATTGGGGACTATGTTTCATCAACAACCTTTCATCATTCATGATCTGACCAACCCAGGTTAATCAAAAAACAGACATAACTTGTATTAAAAATTCTCTATTATCTCAGAAAACACAGGTAGGTCAAATCTCCCCGAAGCTATATCCAGCATGAAAACTCAAGAAGACACACACACCATTACAGAATCAAGTAGGGTAGACTAGCTGTCCAGTATCATTGTGAATGTAGCATGTCTCCTGGTTCTGTGGCTTTGATTACATTTTTGTCTCACAAAATCAGCAACCTTAGTGCAGGAACTTGTCCTGAAATGCCAACAGTTCATAGTTTCCAATTCACTTAGCACCAGCACAAGAGCTCCTTCTGCTGCTGGTTTCTATAACTCAGTTGTTAATTTCATGCATGGAAGAAACATGATAGATGATAATGATCCTAGTTGTGTTGCCAGCATAATACTGGTATGTCTGCAGTCTCTGTGTGTCTCTGTCTCTGCTACATCAGTGGTCTCTCTTATGACCATTCTTTGTGAGTGTGGCTTTGTTTATCATCCTCCTGAATCCTACATTCTTGTCCCCCGGAAATACTGCTCTTGGATAAACCACAGTTGAAACAGGTCCTGCCTTATAGAACCTCAGTGTCTAAAGCAGACAAAACTTACATGGACAAAACAAGAAACAGAATGAAATAGTTGAATATGAGAATAGGCAATAAGAGTATTTACATCACGTACACTCTTATCTGTCCAATAATGAGGTGCATGGGATAATCTCCAAGGTAATGAGACCTAACATTCTAAGATTTTATGTCAAGGATAAATACAGTAATTCCAAAGGTAGACACTAACAAGGCCAATAGTTCAACTCTGGGGGTAATTTGCATTTTTCATGGTTTTAAATTTTTTTTCCAGGCTTGGGAGAAAGTCTGTCACTCAGAAATTTTTCCCACTGACCTGGCATGAATTTGTTCCCTTGACTGCCTTTTGGCAATATTCTGATTCTCAAATGAATAGCAATGGCAGATGTGGTGATACTTGTGAGTGTGTGTGTGTGTGTGTGTGTGTGTATGTGTGTGTTTGTGTATGTGTGACTAGAAAATTGGGAAAATGACATGAATCTCATGCTTCTTTAAGGAGGAATTCTTTCTCTGGTTTCAGCAGAGTTTTATCTATAACCCATTCTTACATGTTATAATTACCAACAAACTAATTATGTTCATTTTGATTACTATAGCATAATCATAAGTTCTAAAAGCAGGGACAGTAATCAAGTGGGCCACTGTGGAGTAGAGCAGTTCATTCTTCTCAATGCACAGCTTCTATGCTGGGTATCACTTGATGGAATCACATCGAAATGTGAAAGATTTGATCTTGCCAAGCAGCTAAAAGCAGCAAGAGGCACCACTGGGCTTTTCAGGGTTTTTTTATTTTTTCTGTACCCCAAAATTATATTTAATTATGCAGAATCGTAGAAGAACATTATATATGCAAATCTACTTGAGGATAACTTAAAATCGCCAAAGTCTTGAAGCATAAAATTCTCTCTTGGTTCTTACCTTTCATCCATTGACTTTTTTGTTTCCATTTTTCCCAAAGGGGTACTAATTTTTGTTTGAAATATAGATATGTTTGTGTGCATATACATACATGTATATATACATATACACGTATACACACATAAACACATACAAGAGAAGGCTTCTATGGGGTAAGGAGGGCAAATTACTGAGTAGTGACAGAGGCATTAAAAAAAGAAAAGTATAAACATAATACTTCATGCAAAACAAAAAAAGTTTAAAAGAGGACAAGCAATTCAATTTTATTACTACTTTGTTCAATGTATTATACACTTTCATAAAACAAGATGCATGTAATAGGATTCACTGTTTCATATGCAGCATTCTCTTCATTTTTACTTTGTTCATTGAAATGTTCTGTTTATCAGTGTTTGTTTTTTTATAATAAAAGTGCCTTATCATTTCATAGAATAAGAGCAAAATGGTAATCAGTAGAGTGGGACATGATCTTACCATATCCTCCCCTTAGTTTAGGATGTACTAGGTGACTTCATGAAAACCCTTTAAACTCAAGGGCAAGGTTCATCAATATTCTAGAGCTAAAACCAATAAAATAAAGGGACTGTCTGGAAGTGTATGAAGCTCTAAATCCATACAATAAATCCATAAATCTAACTCCACAGGCTGCATGGGATTTACAACAATAGTTGTGTCCACCCTTCATTTAAAACATTTGTCTCAATCTATTAGTGGCAACAATATAATCACTCACAATAATGAAAGACTTTTCTCATAATACCATAAGTAAATAAATGTAAGAGAGTACATTTGGTAAACAGATATTACCATTCTTATATTGTTGAAGAGTGAACTAAAAAGGAATGTCTATACTTAAAATTCTTCATCTTCCTTCATCCCTTACTATGATTATGCAAGAAGAACCTTTTGAATGCCTGAAGGGCAAAAACAAGCAGAGAATGGAAGCATTGAGCCAAGGAGACAGCCTAGAAGGGGGACGGAGTTATAAAGATTAGAGTGGGACCCTAAGGAACAATATGTGCCCAACAGTTTCAGCTTCACTGACATTATCAGGTTACTAAATGTAGAAATGATAAGTAAATTATGAAGATAATATAAAGCTGCATAAACAGGATGCCAGGAATTATTGAGTAGCAGCGAAGTTAAGGAATTAAAATAGAAATAAAACAGTAATCTCTCTGAGACAATTAACATTGAAGTTGGAAGGAAAGGTGATTTATGATGATACACAAATCTGGCAGAGCAGAATTTTTTATAATGCAGCCATAAACCCTTCCAAGTGTTGACAAGCTGATACTGTGTTTTACTGTACTGTTTTAATCCAGACGACAGTTGTGACCTTTTCTTCAAAAAAAAAAAAAAAGTATTGAATAAGAAGTGAATTTTCAATGAGCAACTGAAGCGAGCTCCGTGTGCTCACACAGTTTAGTTATCTTTTCCCCCCAAAAGTAGAACCAGTGTATTTTAATATTTGAGCCCTTACATAGAGCATGTATGTGAACAGTAGCATGACGCACTGAATAAATGACTGATCTTGGAGTTAGGAAGAGCCCTACTTCTGGCACATAGTAGCTTTGTGAGGATGGACAGATAATTTAACCTAAGGCAGCTACGTGGAACAGTGCATATAGCACTCACACTGGAGCCTGGAAGATCTAACTTTGAACCATGCTTCAGATATTTACTGACTGGGGGGCCCTGGACAAGTAAGTCATACTTTACCACCTCCCTACCAAAGGACAGCTACAATGAGCTGGCTACACTACATTGTTTAAAAGCCAAACATATGCTTGCCTAAAAGACTGTTTTATGGAGAACTTACATAGGGCAAGCACTCACGTGGTGGTCAGAAGAAGTGATACAAAGACACTCTTAAAGTTTCTCTTAAGAACTTTGGAATTGATTGTGTGACATGGGAGACACTGGCACAGTACCACTCAGCATGGTGTACCCTCATCAGAGAAGGTGCTGTGCTCTATGAACAAAACAGAATCCAAGTAACTCAAACGAAATTAGAGATGTGCAAATGTAGGGAATCCACCCCAGATGTTCATGTGGACTATTTGTGCCTGACTTGTGGTAGAGCATTCTGAGCTCATATTGGTCTGATCTTCCACAGTCAGATGCATTGTAACTTGACTCTAACATAGCGATGTCATTTTGGTCCTCTTTGAGAACAAAGGACAACTGGGGTACCTTTGACAGGTGAGTCAAACTTTCTCAGTTTCTGTTTCCTCATCTGTAAAATAGGGATAACAGAACTTATCTTGAAGATAATAGCACTTACCTACCTTACTGTAAAGATCCACTTAGCATATATAAGATGACCTATAAAACTTAAAGCACTATAAAAAATATAGCCATTATTATTATTATTATCATTTTTGTCCCCAGCAAAGCTAATACTCTAAGCTATGGATGACCTACCAATCGGCACCAATGAAGGCATTTTTTATATCATTCCCTCCACTCATGAAATCATGGGGGAAGGGAGAACAGAAGGAAGGCTGGATGGAAGGAAGAAAGGATTTTTATGGTTAAATAAGCTAGATGGCTAAGGCGATGTAGCTTAAGTATGTGTGTGCATTAATAGATAATTCCGTCTTCACATCCAGAGAAAAATGTGTGCAATTAAGCAGGAGCTGTGTTTTGCCAATCCTTAGGATTCCATGATAGAGAACTTGCCTATTTTAGTGGAATTTTGTTGTAATAGATATAATGTTACACACAGTTAGAAACCACAATCTTAATGTGCCATTTCTGGACATGAAACACTGGTGACGTTCAATTCAATATAATTTTAAAAGAACTCACATGTGAGACACTGTGTTAATAAGACACTGCAAAGATAAAAAAAAGCAGTCCCTGATCTCACGGAGCTTACATTCTAGTGCAAGAAAATTATATATATATATATATATATATACACACACACAAATATATGTATGTGTGTGTGTGTGTGTGTGTACAGAGAACTACATACTAAATATATAAGATTAGGATTATAGGATCAATAAAGTACAGCTTGCCATAGGTAAATTTAGCAGCCACAGAAAGTGCTTTGAATCCCAGTAAGGAGAAGAGGGAGATGTCAGATGGTAATAATCCTTAGTTGGGCGAGTGGGTGGATTGTTGGACCTGGAGTCAGGAAGACTTGAGTTTAAATTGAGATTCAGATATCTGCTAGCTCTGAGACCTTGAGCAAGCCACTTAAACCCTCTCAATCTTAATTACCTCCTCTGTAAAATGAGGATAATAATAGTACCTACCTCCAGAGGATGATGTGAGGGTAAAATGAGTTATTGTTTGTAAAGTGATTTCCAAACCTTAAAATGCTACTTCTTCTTCTTATTATTATCATTCCTACTTTCTTTTTCTGAGCTAATGTGTCTTTTGATTTACTCTTCAGCTTTTGGGGAGTTAGGAAGAGACGAGTAACTTCTAAGTTTATGAAGTATTTTTGTCAAGAGTAATCAGGGTAATAATTCAAAATAAATTAAGAAAAAAAAGAAAAAAACAGTAATCAAGGTATTTTAAAGGAGGAGTAATATTAAAGGATGAAAAAAAATAGGAAAGAGTTCATCTATAGCTCTCATTTTTCCTCCTTGGGTTGAATGGAAATGACACATAAGCATGAATATTTTTCTCCTGAAACTTAGAGGAAATGAACCAGCAAAACCTTGGTGACCTTGATGTATGGGGTGATTTGTTGTAAAGAGATCAACAACTGATATATCATGGGCCATCTGCTGGAAATCAGAAGATCCTGTTTGTGAAAATTTCTCTAACTCAGGGCTAATACACTGTAATTAAATTCTACCTAGAGTATTAAAAAACCGGAGTGTTATAAATCTTCATTTCACAAATACTAATTTCCCCCTTTTGTGGGTTTGATCCACTGGAATACTGTTTTTTTTTTCTCAATACCTACAGACTTCTACTCTCATATAAAAATTTGCTACCAAATCAGAGAACAAGCATATTTATGAATAAATACTTAAACTCTTCAGTGTATAAATCATTTCATTGATGGGCACACTGCCTTTCAAAAAGATGTAGGAATAATATTATTAGAACTTCAAGAGAAAATTGGAATATGTAGAATCATAGCTTCTTATAACTGCAAATGACCTTAGTGTACATCTAGTCCAACCCATATCTCAGATATAAATCTCTTCCACAATATCTGCAATAAATTATCATTCAACCTCATTTTGAAGATACTGAAGGAGAGATCCCCAAAAGGGCTGGTAGAGATCATTAGAAAGGAAGGAAACAAGCATTTATTAAGCACCTGCACCAGACACCGAGTGAAATATTTGACATAAAAATACAAGCAAAAATGAAGACAAGCCTTATGCTCAAAAAGTTTACATTCTTATGGGGAAAGCCAATACAGAGGAAGCTAAGGTGATGGGGTGAGATACCCAGGATGGTTTTAAGTCTAGAAGCAGGGACAGAGATGGTAAGAGGATGCAAGTTGCACTGGGTCCCTCCACAAAAGGAATGCTCCAGGAAGAAATCACCAAGGGAAGAAGTGAGCAGGTCTCACAAAAGGATGTTCCAGGTTGCAGGCTACATGGGTCAGTGGATATGCCAGAATGGGTAGACCCAGGCTGCAAGAGAAGATCTAGATTGAGACAGCATGGTTTTGAAGTGTAGAAGACAGGGAATAAGGCCCAGAGGGAATGTTCAGTCCAACCACCTCATTTTATAGATTAGGAAACTGAATCCAAAATGTTATATAACTTGCCCCGAGTAACAATGCTAACTGCTTGAGTAGGATTTGGAACCATATTTCCCTGACTCCAAGTCCAGTACCTATCTACTACATCATGCTGCCATTCACCAGAAGAAACTTATTCCATTTTTTAATGAATCTAGTCATAAGGTAATTCCTCCTTGATTCAATCTTTTTTTTTTCCTGTGTATCTTTGACTAACAGTTGGCACTTAGTTGATGCTTTTTGATTTACTGGGATCAAGCAAAATATAGTTAATCCTTCTTTTACTTGACATCTTTCAGTATTTAAGACAATCATTAATACCTCAAGTCTTTTAGTTTTCTGAGCAAATATACTCATTTCTTTTTACTCGTTCCCAAACAATAAGGTTTCAAATCTCTTGACCTTCTCTAAAAGGAGTTCCACTTTGTTTTCTAAAATGTGATACTCCTAATGAGTATACTGTACTCCAATTGTGTTCTAGCCAAGACTGAGTGCCATGGCTCTCTCAGCTCCCTCATTGTGAACACTGTACCTTCTGTGGGATTACAAATTTGACTGGGTACTTCAGAAGCCAACCATTTACTCTGACCTCCTCATTTTATAATCGAGGAAACTGAGGCTCACAGAGGCTAAATAACTTCTCCAAGGTCACAGAGGCAGTAAGTGGCAAAGCCAGGATGTGAAGCTCAGTCCTTTGAATCCAAATCCTCTGTTTCTTCCCATAGTAATACCCCTTCAGTTTCCTCATTTGTAAAATTAGGGTGCAAGACTAAAAAGCCTCTTAGGTCCTCTCCAGATCTAAGTCTGTGATAATGGAACCCCAGAAAAGGAAACAAGGGCCCAGAGTGTAAACTCAATAATCAGAAAGCAGCTGGTCCTGGAAGGGAACCATGTGGAAATAGGTGTTTCTCACATAAACAAGGAGCTCAGTACCCAAAGACTGTAAGCAAGCATCTCAATTGCTGAACATTGTGATTTTACCAGATATTCTGCTCTTTTCTGCCCAGGCTCTTTTCTTCCATTTGCTTTTCAAGAGAAAATCAAGTAGAACATCTTTAAATAATCCAGAGAGCTGTCAAAAGGGCACAGACAATTGTGGAGAATCCCTCAATTTTGAGAAAACAATTTTGTCTATGTTACTGTGAAGCCCCAATAGTAAATAATGTTAAATGGACAAAGACAAAGATGTTACAATTTTGAAAGTTATAGAGGAAAATTAAGAAAGGAAAATATAACTTTATTTAGATTTTCCCATTTTGAGGGAAAAAGGATCATGATTATTATTTTGGCTTATTTTCATTAGCTGGTATAGTCATAGGACTACTCCAACTGTTATTTCTTTGAAAAGGAGAATAGATTAACTCCATGCCCTGGGGCACACCCTCATTTAGGGGTGAGCAATTTTCAATCATATGAAATATAAATGGTTCATAAAGAAATCTCTCATGGATTTGACTTTCATTACTAACCATCTCCATTTTCCTGAGAAATGTATTTATTGGTACATGCCTTTTCCATCACCAGTACAGCTCACATATTGATGTGGTACCTTCTCATTAAGGGAGATATTTGCACTTCCTTATAACATTCTCATAAATGGAAATTGTAAGGTGACTATTCCTAACCTGTAGGAAAGGTTCAAGTCTTTTTTTTTTTCAAAATTTTCCAAGAATGAAGTTATCAGAAGACGGAGACCAGATATTTTTGTTTTTAATTTCGGGTTGGCTTTGGTTTTAGAAGGTAGAAGAAAAGTTCTTTGGAATCCTAATTGATTATGTTCACAGTAGGGCAATCATCCAATTAAGAGAGAGAAAGGTTAAATTCCCAATAGGGCTATTATTCAGTTAATTACTCTGGTGTGAGCATTGCTTTAGTTTAGGAAACACAGAACATCTGCCAGTATCTGAAGAAGAAGGTCATGGCCAATCTTTCCAGCAGACCAATTTAAGGGATTTAAGTGGGCAGTTGCATAAGCCAGAAAAGAATCACATTTTGAAAAATTATCATTTAAATGCAGAGAGCATTTAATTAGTAATGGTCAAGAAAACCCTCTAGTTGTCACCACAGAGATAAATCAGGGTGAGACAATTAGAGTGTTGATTAGAGAATTCTAAGTAAGGAACAGATAGCCAGGGGACAAGTACAACACTTGTCACACTGAATAAATGTGGGTGTAAAGAGTTTTGCTGCTGCTTTTATGTTCAGGGAACACCTCCTTACCTCCACCTTGCACTCTGAGGATCTACTAGATATATGAGAAGTTGAATTAAAAGATCCAAGAGTGGATCTAAATGAAATGAATGAATATTTACAAAAATATAAATTGCCCAGATTAACAGAAGACAAAATAGAATACTTAAATAATCCTACCTTAGAAAAAATAAATTGAATAAGCCATAAATGAGCAACCTAACGAAAAAAAAATTCCCAGGACCAGATGAATTTACAAGTGAATTTTACCAAAATGTTAAAAGCAATTAATAATAATATATAGACTATTTGAAACAAATAGGTAAAGGAGACCTACAAAATTCTTTCTATAACACAAATATAGTCTTAATACCTAGAACAGGGAGAACAAAGACAAAGAAAGAAAATTATATAACAATTTCCCTAATCAGTACTGATGTATGTCAAAATCATTATCTTGTTTTCTTCCTTCTGACCAGCCCCCCACATCCACTTAGTTAGTATAGTAAGTTTAAGTAAGTAAAAATTAGTATAAGGTAACAATAGTAGGGAGTAAGATTGCAAAAGAGAACCTAGAAGTTACAAAACTGACAAACTATCACATAAATTAAAGGCACATAACAGTTACTTGTAAACTATCTCATAAATTAGGAGAGCACAGGAGCCACTGGAAACTGCCTCATAAATTAACTGAGGCCATAACCTGTGACTATGTGCAAAATTAGGGGAAGCTCCAAACATGTACAGTAAGATCAGCAAAGCATTATGTTAATGAATTGTCCAGAATGTATTGCAGATAACTTTGAGGTGATGTAGTTATGCTAATGAACTGAGCCTAAGGTAGCATGGATAAATGTTAGTGCATCACCCCCCCCACCAAAACTCTATAAAATGGGACCCCAAACTCCTGCCCCACCCCAGGACTCCTCAATCTGTTTTTAGTGTTTCCCACGTGGATCAGTAATGCCCTCCTCATCCCCATTCTCCATTGCTGCCTACTGTCCTTCACGACGCCTTTCTGTCCTCCCCACACTTTATATCTGTATGCTGTCTTCCTTATTAAATGGTGATTGAAGCTTCACTACTTCCCTCTTGTTGCTGTAGTTGTCTTTCCTGATGAGTAACCAAAAAACTGGGCCTACCTGTCCCACCTTGATCCAAGGAGACCCCTGGCAGTCCCATTCCTTTAGTTATAAGCTGGGAGCACCAGAATTAAGACTATTTTTCACTCACAATCCCACCTACTTGTGAATGAGGAAGGCACAATGAATTAGTGGGTAGAAAGCAAGGGTGTGCATCTGAACCTGTTGTGCCCTCTCAGGAAAATTTTCTTTTTATTTGGGTTGCAATAAATTAACAATTCCATAAAATAATTGGCAATTCATGATGCAAAATTTTAAATAAAATACTAGTAAGGAAACTTCAGCAATACATCACAAAGACGACCTTGCAGGATTCGTACCATGAATGTACTGCTTCAGTATTAGGAAAATTATAAGCCTAATTGACCATGTCAATAATAAAACCACAAAAATGATATGATCATGGTCAAAGGATATCAACAGGCAGTTTTCAGAGCAAGAAATTAAAGCTGTCTATAGTCATACGAAAAAATGCTCTACATCACTTGATTAGAAAAATGCAAATCAAAACGACTCTGAGGTACTACATCACACCTATCAGATTGGCTAACATGACAAAACAGGACTATGATAAATGTTGGAGAAGATGTGGGAAAATTGGAACACTAATGCATTGTTGGTGGAGTTGTGAACTAAGCCAACCATTTTGGAGAGCAATTTGGAACTATGTCCAAAGGGTTATAAAAATGTGCATACGCTTTGACCCAACAATAGCACTTCTAAGGCTGTATCCCAAAGACATCATACAAATGGGGAAAGGACCCACATGTACAAAATATTTGTAGCAGCTCTTTCTGTGGTGGCAAAATTTCCAATTGAGAGGATGGTCATCAATTGGGGAATGGCTCAACAAGTTGTGGTATATGAATGTAATGGAATACTATTGTGCTATAAGAAATTATGAGCCAGCAGATTTCAGAAAAATCTAGGAAGACTTACGTGAACGGATGCGACACATTGTGCGATGACTAACTTTGATAGACTTAGCTCTTCTCAGCAACACAAGGCTCTGAGACATCTCCAAAAGTCTCATGATGGAAAATGATATCCACATCCAGAGAAAGAACTATGGAGTCGGAATGCAGATTGAAGCATACTATTTGCTATTTTTTCTTCTGTTGTGTTTTGTTTCCTCTTTCTGGTGGTTCCTCCTATTGGTTCTAATTCTTCTTTACATGACTAATGTGAAAATATGTTTAATAGGAATGTATATGTAGAGCCTATATCAGATTGCACACCGTCTTGTGAAGGGGAAAGGGGAGGGAGGGGGAGAAATTTTAAAACTCAAAAGTTTGTGG
Source organism: Vombatus ursinus (assembly GCF_900497805.2). NCBI lineage: Eukaryota > Metazoa > Chordata > Mammalia > Diprotodontia > Vombatidae > Vombatus > Vombatus ursinus. The sequence goes on from NW_020954617.1 coordinate 2,835,230, forward strand.
AAGTGAATGTTGAAAACTAAAAATAAATTAATTTTAAAAAATGATATGATTTATCACCAGATGAAGGGAAAAATACTTCTAAAAATATAACATTCATTACTATTAAAAAAGTTGGAAAGCATAGGAATAAAAGGATCTTTTTCTTAAAATAAGTAGTATCTTTCTAAAACTAAGAGCAAGAATTGTCTGTAATGAGGTTAAACTAGAAGCCTTCCTAATAAGAACAAGGGTGAAGCAAGGATGTCCATTATCACCATTATTATTCAATATTGTACTAGGAATGCTAGATATAGCAGTGACAAAATGTGTATTGGGAGGTTGGGTGACATGAATAAGCAACAAAGACACAGAACTTTGTTGGCTCTTACAGAGACTTATGCCAGTCAAAAAATATTTATTAAGTACTACTATATGCCAGACACTATTTTAATCTCCAGGAAAATAAAGAAATTAAAAAAAATATCCCTACCTTCAAGGAGCTCACATTCTGATGAGGGGAAAATAATCGCCAATAACTAGGAGACGGCGGGGAGAGAGAGAGAGAGGAGAGAGAGAGGGAGCAGAAAAAGGAAGGAAAGAGAGGGGGAGGAAGGAAAGGAGGTAGGGGGAGAGATGAAGGATCTAACCATGAATCCCTGTACTGCTTTTATTATTTGTGTGCCCTCCTGGGGCCTCTCAGATGTTAAAAGATGTGGTTGGACTTGATGACCTCTTCTTTTTTTTTCCAGCTCTAAATCAATGATTCTTTGATGATAAGATAGTCTAAATTAAATAAAGGCAATTTTGTTTTTCAATCTGGCCTTTGTTTTACCAAGGACAAGCAGACATAGCTTGAATCCTTTGGAACACTTTCTCTGGTGCTGTGAGATCCTGAAAATTGAATGGATGTTTTTGTTTTTTTTTTTTTCCCTAACAGGAAAATAATCCAGTTTCTTTTTTTTTCAGCATCCTATAGGACTGATTGAAGCTTGACACTCATACTGACTTAACTGGTATGATTTCAAAATATGATCTGCATTCAGTTCAGTTCCATAGAATATAAAGCAAGCATGAGAAAGAGGGGAGGAAACACTGTTAACTAAATCAAATGCGGCAACTTGTTTGAGTTCATTATTTTTAGAGCCACGTCATTCTTCTACACACACACACACACACCATATCAGTGGTCATATTTGTTTTCTATGACCATAAAGCCTATAAAAGCATTTAATTTCTACCCCCATTCTTATTATTTCGAATAAAAACTATTTCTACACTGGAGATCTGCTTTTCTCCTAAAACAGTGACAGTTACATTACTTTAATATTCTGTTCTTATTTCAGTCCTTTGTCATGTCCAAATCTTTTTTTTAAATCTTTGTTTTTAGGGGTGGGGCTAGGCAATGGGGTTAAGTGACTTGCCCAGGGTCACACAGCTAGTAAGTGTCAAGTATCTGAGGCTGGATTTGAACTCAGGTCCTTCTGACTCCAGGGCCAGTGCTCTATCCACTGTGCCACCTAACTGTTCCATGTCCAACTCTTTGTGACACTATTTGGGGTTTTCTTGGCAGAGATAGTGGACTGGTTTACCATTTCCTTCTCTAGCTCATTTTACAGATGAGGAAACTGAGGCAAACAGCTTTAAGTGATTTCCTAAAGTCACACAGCTAGTAAGTGTCTGAGACCAGATTTGAACTCAGGAAGATGAGCCTTCATGACTTCAGGCCCAGAACTCTAACCATTGCACCATCTACCGGCCCTCCTTCAACATTAACTTTGATTTAACAATTCTCCTCTCTTGAAAGAGATGAATTCAGTGAGAGATATCTGAGCAAGAAGATTTGTTACTGAAAGGATATTATGAAATGTTATAGTGATTTATATGTGTCCCTCTTGCCTAGGTGATTCACAAATGCTTGTGGATTGATCTATTTTTATCAGCAACTATAAAGCTGCAAAGGAAAATACTGTTTGATAGTTTGAGACAGAGGAAGAAATTTCTTTTAATAAATTGTGGGTTTAATATATTTCAAAAATTAAAAGGAAATCCATTTGATTTTACTTATGCTCATTTTTAAGGAAAATAAGATTATGTCTATGGCAGTATTTATAGAATATGAATGGAGATATAGAATATCTCATTTTATTGCACTTTATTTTGCTTCACAAATACTACTTTTTTTTAACAAATTGAAGGTTTGTGGCAACCCTATGGGAAACAAGTCTATCAGCACCATTTTTCTAACAGCATCTGCTGACATGTCTCTGTGCCACATTTTGGTAATTTTCACAATATTTCAAACTTTTTAATTATTATTACATCTGTTATGGTGGTCTGTGATCAGTGATCTTTGTTGTTACTACTGTAGTAGTTTTGGGGTACCATGAACTATGCACATAAGACAGCAAACTTAATTGATAAATGTTAGGTGTGTTCAACTGTTCTATCCACCAGCTGTTCCTCATCTGTCTCCCTCTCTTCTGACCTCCCTATTCCCTGAGACACAATAATATTGACAGTAGCCTAATTAATAACCCTGTGATGACCGTAAGTGTTAAAGTAAAAGGAAGAGTCAATCAATGTCTCAAAATTCATTGTTGTCTTATTTTTAAGAATTACCACAGCCACCCCAGCCTTCATCAATCACCACCCTGGTCAGTCAGCAGTCATCAATATGGAGGTAAGACTCTCCACCAGCAAAAAGATCACAATGTACTGAAGGATCAGGTGATGATCAGCATTTTTTTTAGTAATCTAGTATTTTTTAAATTAAGATATATATATATATATATATACGTATATATGTATATACGTATATATATATGTACGTATATATGTATATATATGTGTATATATATGTATATATGTATATATATGTGTGTATATATATATATATATATTGCTTTTTTGACACATCACTATTGTACACTTAATAGACTACAGGATGGTATAAACATAACTTTTATATGCACTGGGAAACCCAAAAATTTATGTGACTTCCTTTATTGCAGTGGTCTGGAACTGAACCCACTATATTTCTGAGGTATGCCTGCAAATAGTGCTATCTCTAAAGGGCAGGTGATTAAATCCAGTCTAGTGTATGCTCTCATTTTGTGAAATGATTCCCATAATCACATTTATCCCTCTAACTTTCACAGCTACCATCTTGAGGGTATAGCTTTGCCTAGGTTCTGGGCCCAGAGTCTTTTTTTTTTTTAAACCTTGGATCCATAGCCAAGGACTCCTTTATTTTAAATTAAATTGCATTATTTTCAGCCAACAAGACCTTGTCTCCCTCCCACCACCTGCCCCACCAAAAAAGAAAAAATAAATTGATGTAAAACAAAGTCCTTGTAACATATATTATATATATATTATATATATATTATATATATATTATATATATAATATATTATATATATTATATATATATATAAGAGAGAGAGAGAGAGAGAGAGAGTAAGCAAACCAAATTTCCATATTGACCATATCCAGAAATGTTTGTTTCATTCTGCATTATTTAGTCACTCACCTCTCCATCAGGAGGTGGGTAGCAATCTTTTTCAGTGTCAGTTAGAATAATGATGGATCATTGCACTGATTAGAGCTCAAATCTTTCAAAGTTGTTTGCCTTTACAGTGCTTTTACTGAATAGATTGTTCTGTTTTGGTTCACTTCACTTAAAATAAATTCATATAAAGTTTGACCAGGTTTCTCTGAAATCACCTCCTTTGACATTTCTCATGTTGCAATAGTCTTTTCCATTACATTCATTCACCACAATTTATTTAGCTATTCTCTAATTGATGCTTAATTTCCAATTCTTTGCCAATAGGGCTTAAAGCAAGGAGAACATGAAGAAAATTAAATCAGTGTTCCAGTACCTTTATTAAATTTCTTTCTTTACCCTTTAGAATCCCTAAATTCCTTCAAATTTCAGCTACACTGCTCCCTTGAGTTTTTAGGTTTTTTTGACAAAACAAATGTTCTGTTCTTTTGCTGTTAAAATTATTTTATCTATGTATCTGTGCACATGTCTTATTCTGCCAATAGTATGTAAGCTTCTTGAGGGAAGGGACTATTCTTTCTTTGAACACTTAGCGTAGTGCTTTGAACATGGTATTTAATAAACGTCTGCTGAATTGCATTTCTAGTCCCAATTTGACTTTGTAATACTTGCTTTGTATTGCTGCTATAATCACAAATGGGTACCCCAATTCTAGAAGCTGGTTCCCTACTCTTCTCATATAGGAAGGATATATACCCCAATCCCAGACTGCTATTCTATTTTCTGTGAGATAATCATCTTCTCTTACATTTGTAGTCCTTTCAGAGACAAAAGCACTCATTCAGCCACATCCAAAGTGTCTCTACTTAAGTGGGGAAGAGGATTTTATAGCTCTGTGAATCTTTTGTGATTCATATACTTTTGATGGAGGTGAAATGCATGATGACCCTTTTTACATTGAGTACTGTTATGAGTGTTTGGGACTCTGTTACCTACATTTGTGGAAACCTAGACATAACTTACACCTAAGTATTTTTTGGAGATCTCTCCAGAGTAAAACTGTAACAGAAGGTCACTGGGCTAAGAGATAGCTTGCTCTATGGGTCAACTTTCCCCTTATAACCTTTTCTCCCACACACTTCAGGATCAAGGATCAGACCTGGTCTTTAACTGGATTATTACAATAGCTTCCTTACAGGTATTACAGATTCTGCCTCTTCCCTTTCCAATCAATCCTTCATTTAGCTGCCATCATAATTATAAACATGCACATACATGCATGTAGGTAAAATGCATACATGCATATGTTTATATGTATATACACATACATATGTCAGGAGAGAGGTCTTTTTGGGAATCGTCAGTCTATGTTCTCCCCCTGCAAAAGATCAAGATCCTCTGCCTGACATTCGTGGCTTTCTACCCTTAGGTGCTCCTTGATGTTTCCAGTGTCACCTCCTATTACTCTCCTCCAAGCACTCTACACTTCAATTAAATTAGATTCCTTTCTACACTCTGAATATACCCTATTACACTCATGCTTCTGTCTACAGTGTCCCTAGTTCTCTGATGGCGTTCCTTCCTCTCTTATCCTGTTGAATTTTTGCCTATTCTTGAAAACCAGTTCATAAGCCACTTTCTTCAACTAGCCTATCTGATCCGCATTATGAGTCATGATCTCTGCTCCTTTCCTCTTTAATACCATACAGTAAACTATATCTTAAACCTTTAATATAGTGTCATGTAATATTGTACGTCATAGTTTCTCTGTTTATAAGATAAATGAGGTCAAGAATGATGTTTTATCTAAATTATGTATGCACCCTCGTCCTAAGTCCCTAGCATATTGCTGTGCATTCTGTATACACTTAAGAAATATTACATGAATACTGAAAGAATAGAGAAACAAAATGTCCTGATTTCCTTATTCTTCTTGAGTACATGCACCTAACTATCTTCATTTGTGACTTTTGGCTGTGATTTCCTCTTCTCCTGTTTGGTCCTTGACACTTTTCCAGCTCTGCAAAATTTTATCCAGAGGCATTCTAAATTTTCCATTCCAGACCCTGAAAGACTCCTGGGGAATATATGCCCCATGCACACTGATGTCAACAGGCCAATGTCAGAGCAGCCAGTGTGCTGTCAACCCAATATTTACCTAGGGTGTAAGTGATGTTATGGAAAGTGGAATTCAGCAAGAGCAAAAAGGGATGGCCATATCTGACATGTTGTAAGGTGAAAATGTTGTATTGAAGTCATATTGGTCTCTGTCAGATTTTGAAAGGTGAATCAGTACTAGCTTTAAATGTGTATGGGGCTTCAGGTGGTATATCTGAGGAGTCCGTTCCACTACTGAATGAATGCTGTGACAAAGTATACTACACAGTTCTCTGTCCCCTGAAACCCAATTCAAATGCCATAATAACTTTGGCTAGTTTCCTCATCTATGAAATGGATTTAATCTAGATTTCCTACCTCACAGGGTTTTTTGTTAGCAAAATCTTTTGAAAACTATAATGTGCTACATAAATTAGAATTAGTATTATTGTTATTATTTGTATTATTGAGATTAGAAGGTTAAAAGAAATTAACAAGGGCTACACTAGATAAATCCTGGTCAGTAGGGACAACACTAAATTAAGAATCAGAAGACCTAGATTCAGGTGTCAGTGTGGCCATAAACTAAGTAACTTTCAGCAAGTCATTTTTTCTGAGTCTGTTTCCTCTTTTGTAAAAATCAGAATTACATCTATCCTGTTTACTTACAAGTGTTTCATAAAAAGGATCATATTAATCAATCATTCATCAGATTTTTTTTTTTTTGGAGAGGCAATTTGGGTTTAGTGACTTGCCCAGGGTCACACAGCTAGTAAGTGTCAAGTGTTTGGTCTGAGGCTGGATTTGAACTCAGGTCCTCCTGACTTCAGGGCCAGTGATATATCCACTGTGCCACCTAGCTGCCCCATTCATCAGATATTTACTGAGTGATTAGCACTATGTTAAGCACTGAGAATATGATTTCAAAAAAAGGGGGGAAGGGAGAAAAAATTAACAAAAATGATCATTAAAATCTGAAAAAGTATGCGGTATTCCAAACCCGCAGAACTTCCATCTCTGCAAAGAAATGGGGAAAAGTATCTTTTTACATCTTTTCTTTGGAGTCATATGTTTTGTCAGTCTTCAATATTTGCTTTTATTGGTAGAGATTTTTCTGCCCATTTACGTTGTTATAATTATGTATATTTCTAGATTTTTCTCCTTCACTGTGCATTATTTAATTTGTCTTTCTGTGTTTCTCTGTATTCATCACAATTCTTATAGTATAGTAGTATCCCATTACATCCATATACAATTTGTATGACAATTTCCCAAATGATAGGCTTCTATTTTATTTCAATATTTTATGCTATAGCAAAATTTGATAAAAGTATTTTGCTACATAAGATGATATTGTTATTAATGGCATTCATGGTATACATGCTATTATGTATATCTGATACATGGAATCTCTAGTTCAAAAAGTCAAGACCTTTTAGTTTCTTTATTTTCATAATTCCAAATTGCTTTCCAAAATGGTTGTACTGTTTCACTGCCCTAGTGTGTGTATCTTCCTACACCTTGCTCCAACAATGGCTATTCTCATTTTTGTCATTTTTGCCAATTTGCAAAGTATGAAGTGAAATCTCATTGCTTTGATTTGCATTTCTATTATTAGTAAATTAGATAATTCTTCCATATGTTTCTTAAAAATTAGAAATTATTTGAGAACTATTTATTCATGTATGTGAGGTATTAATACTAATTGCATATACATGTATGTATTTCCTGCTGTGCTAAGCCTTTTATAAATTATGATTCCACAAAAACAACATATATAGCTCACAAAATTTATAGAACATCATTTTCAGGCTTGTTTGTTTTTTTTTTTCTATTGATGATATGCAATTTACATTTAAGACATAAAGATAACAGTTAAAAATTTTCATTAACGTGGTGTTTAGTATAGAAGTAGAGACATTATTGGCTAAAATGGAATGCTGAGCTTGATTGACAAGGACACAGTCCTTTCTTTCTGACACAATCTCATCTTGGCCACAATCACAGACTGCGTAGTCTGAGAAGAGTGGATATTATTATCATTAGTGGATAAAAGTGGATGTTAGGATAATGGCAACAGTGTGCTATCATTCCTCATCAAAGATGGTGCCACAGATGGTGTTACTTCTGGTTGTACCATGAGTGTTGTTGAAAATAATCTTGGGTGACCTATAGTCCTTGCCATGCTGAGTCTAAAATCTGTCTCGCTGATTTGGCCAGATTGCAACATCTTTTGCTTTGGGATCTTGTCTTCTGGCCTCACAAGCTGCCTGATATCTCTCAAAAAAAAAAGCCACCCTGACTTTGATTTCTTCACAGTTGAGCCAGCAGCTTATTCCTAAAAGACTGCTTCAAGGGCATTACAGGATATTGTGGTACTCAGATATGTAGACACTATTTGCCACAGCCACCCCTGCTGTGGGATTTCATTTCATTTTTGTGTGATCCTGCCCCTCTAATTGGCTAGCTCGGACCTAAATTGGATTCTAGCTACTACCATGTTCCCCTGATGCTTGGTATTTCCTACTCCCAGACACTTGTACAGAAAGATGCTAAAATTTGGAGTAAAAAACAAAAAGCCTCTTTATCTTCACCCTCTCTCCCTGCTTACCCCATCCTCCCCTCCCCAAAAGGCACTACTTTGTTAGTTAGTTTTTAGTTAGTTAGCTAATTAGTTAGTTTTTGAAAGTATATTTTCTGTCAAGAATATCAAGGGAAGCAATGAAAAAAATGTGAAGGAAAGAGGTATATCAGCACCAGATTTCAAACTATATTACAAATTGGTAATCATGAAAATCTCAAAATAGTGGTGGGTCAATGGAATAGATTAGCAAATGACCATAGTATTTTAGTGGTTGATAAACCCAAAGACTCAAGCTTTGAGGACAAGAACTCATTATCTGATAAAAATTGCTGAGAAAACTGGAAAGGAGTTTGGAAGAAACTAAGTATAGTATGGTCAAAATGGGTACATGGTTTAAACATAAAGGGTGATAGCATAAGCAAATCAGGGGAGCACGGTAAATTTTACCTGTAGGATTTATGAATAAGAGAAGAATTTATGATTAAGGAAGAGACAGAGAGGATCACAGGAAGTAAAATGGATAATTTTAATTAAGTCAAATTAAAAAGTTTTGGCAATAACAAAACCAATGGAACCGAGATTAGACGGAAAGCCAAAAACTCGGGCAGAGTGGGGGGTATGGCAAGTTTCTCTGATAAAGGTTCATTCCTCAAATATATATAGAACTGAGTCAAAATCATAAAAATATGAGTCATTCCCCAATTGATAAATGGTCAAATGTTCCAAAAAGATAGTTTCCAGAAAAAGAAATCAAAGTTATCTATATATGAAAAAAAACACTCTAAATCACTATTGATTAGAAAAATGCAAATTAAAACAACTCTGGGGTATTACTTCATTCCTATCCAATTGACTAGCATGCCTGAAAAGGAAAATGAAAAATGTTAGCGGGAATGTGGAAAATTGGGACACTAATGCATTGTTGATGGAGTTGTGAACTGGTCAAACTATTCTGGAGACAATTTGGAACTATGCCCAAAGAGTTATAAAACTGTGCATACCTTTGATTCAGCAGTATCACTACCAGCTCTGAGACCAAAGGAAAAGGACCCATATGTTCAAAAATAGTTACATCAGATATTTTTGTGGTGGCAAAATATTATAAATTTATGGGATGCCCATCAATTCAAGAATGGCTGAACAAGTTGTGGTGTGTGATTATGATAGAATGCCACTGTGTTGTAAGAAATAATGAGTAGGATAGTTGCAGAAAAACCTGGAAAGACTCACAAGAACTGATGCAAAGTGAAGCTAACAGAACCAGGAAAACACTGTACACAGTAACAGTAATATTGTATGATGATCAACTGTGAATAACTTGGCTATTCTTATCAATAGAATGATCTGAGACAATTTTTAAGGACTTATGAATACTATCCACCTGCAGAGAGAGAACTGATAGGGTCTGAATACAGATTGAAGCATAATTTTTCACTTTCTTTTTCTTGCTTATTTTCGCAATGTGGCTAATATGGAAATATGTTTGTCATGATTTCAAATGTATAATTGATATCACATTTCTTGCTATCTCAATGGGTGGGGAAAGAGTGAGAGAGAGGGAGAACATTTTTAAATGAATTTTTAAAATAAATGTAACATTTTTAAAATCATGTTTACTACAAAGCAGTACTGGGAAAGCCATATGACAGTAGGTATACCAATCAATATAAAGGTAAAATAATGCATTAGCAGACCATTGTGGCTTACTATGTGTTCTAAGGACAAACAACAAGACCTATTTTCCGTTACTTGTAATTTTCTGCAGATTTAAATTTGCACGGTGTGTACAACTCTTGAAATTTACTCCACACATCAATGATTGGATGGGGAAGTTTAGGGCTAGAGATCATTTTTCCTCCTACCATCTACCCTCTTCTTTAATTCTTAAAATTCTTCATCCTGAGCACTGGATAGGGATCTGCACAATTTTCTTCTTCTATCACTGACAGCAATAGATATAGTGTTTGACCTAACTGGTCTTTGGACTGTATTATCCATGCTTAAGTGCCCAGACTGCTTTTCTCCAGTGTCCATTAGAGATCTCTATGTTCCAGAACTATAATACCTTGTCCTCTTCCTTGCCACAATGTCACTTCTATATTCTTGGCTGCTTTGCCCAACCAAAATTCCACTATTAGTTTCTTACTATTTTTGTGATGACTTCTACCAATTCCCTGCTACAGCCTTAGCCCATGTAATCAAGCCAGTCAGTCAATTAAGATAAAGTGATCATTATTTGTCAGGCACTCTAGAAGAGTGGAGAACACTGAGGATACAAAGAATAAGGAAAAGCTAGTTCCTGCTCTCAAGGAGGCCACAGTCTAAAGGCAGAGATAACATTCAAACAACTATGTACCAAAAAAGCTATAATTAAAATAAATTGAAGGTTGTCTCAGAGGAAAGGCACCAAAATGAAGGAAGGCTAGGAAAAACTCTTTGCAAAAGGGAAGACCCTAGACTTAACGCCTTTAAGCTTCTGTGTTTCCACCCTTCATGAACCTTGTATCCTCCTTTCTTCTATCAGCATCACTTCCAGTCCAGACTAACTTAATTTCTCTTCCTGACACAGAGCATTCTTATGGTCCTATTCTAGTTCTCCATTCACTGTGTAAGCTAAGCAAGTAAACACAGTCTGGGATCAAGGGGGTATGAGTACCTTTTTTTTTTTTTTAATTTCAGCTACAGTTCCAAACTGTTCACCTCAGGATATCCATACTTGGGTCTCTCATGCCTAGTAGTGAACAACAAAGAATTGTTGTCGTTATTGTTGTTCAGTCATTTCAGTTGTATCCTACTCTTCATCATCCATTTGGGATTTTCTTGGCAAAGATACTGGAATGGTTTGCCCTTTCCTTCTCCAGCTCATTTTACGGGTGAGGAAACTAAGGCAAACAGGATTAAGTGACCTGCCCAGGGTTACATAGCTAGTAAGCATCTGAAGCCAGATTTGAATTCAGGAAGACATTATTTTTTTCTTATTCCAGGCCTGGTACTCTACTCACTATACCACCTAGCTGCTCCAACAATAAAAATATATGATCTTAAAATTCTGCAAATGAAAACTGCTTGGGCACATAACAATATCAACAATAATATACTCTTATCTCTACCACTCCCCTACCCCCAATAAATGGACAAGGTCAACTTGATGACAGAATAAGATATTTTCTAGATCAGCAAAATATTAGAAAGACTTTAATTCAACCCACCCCTCCCAAGATCTTTATACTGGAGGAAAGAGGCCTGGGAAAGTTAATTGGCTTGCCCAAGATCTCACAAGTGATACATCACAGAACTGGGCGTTGCACTCAGGTTGTCTTGTTTCCATGGCAGTTATTAACTTGATGATTAAAACTGAAAAGGTAGGGTGGTATTGGAAATATATCCTGATGCTAGCATATTAGATCTGGACTACAGTTAGTATGATGAAAGGTGATGTGTTTGGCAATGTCGGGGATAGGAAACGGCTCAATTCTAACACTACCATTCCTAAATAGTAGCCACTCAGTCAATTGGCTCAAAATCAACCAGAATTCTCAAGCCATTGCCTCTCTAAAAGCCACACATGATTGCTGGACAGATCAAAAGGTCAACATTCCAACAATTTTAGGTCAAGACTTCAGACAAAAGAAATCTTTCATAAGTATTTTTGAAAGACATTGGATATGAGAAAAACAATAGCCTAATATCATAAGATAATAGAAGGAATCTGTGATGCTTAAGACCAGTTATATCATAATTGTGCAGGGGGATTAGTATTATACTTACCAGAATTCCGGGGGGCAATTGGAAAGTACCCAATGGAGCACTCAGGTTGAAGTGTGAAGGTACCCTTGAATAACTTGGCAAGGGCAAGGGAAGGATGTAGGAGCTAAGAGGGGATAATATGATAATAGGAACTGCAGTATAACTTCATGTTTGGGCTTTGTCCTCATTCATGCATCATTTCCCAAGAACTTGTGAAGCATTACTGTTTTTGTTTTTCACTTCTGTGCTTTTAAAACTGCACTTTTGATCTGAGGAAAAAATGATCTGTTTAGTCTGAGTTTATTCTAATATCTAAGACATTCAAATATACCTTGGCATCTGTATTTTCATAGCTCTTTCCCTACCCATTAACCAACACTTCCCAAATGCCCAATTTTTTCCCTTCAGAGTCACCTCTAGCTTCTCATATATCGAATCAAACTTTATTTTGTTAAATAAAGTTATTCCTCAGAGACTTCTGAAGCTTTCTCCTTTATACCTGTGAAGTTTTAGGGAAAGATTTTATGTTTTCCACTTCTAGGTTTATTGTGTTTAGCTAAAGTCATCAGAGATAACTTTTACTTTATATTTTTATAGAGGTCTTTTTCAAAGTATGTTGACACTGCAGTCGATGGTTTGGTGACCATAGTGAAGATTAATGGTTGGTACGTAGTAATATGTCTAAAATTGCTTAAGAGGGCCAATGAGCCTTGGAACTGGGTACTTAAGGAGTTTTAGAGGTAAATAAGAACCATCTCCTTACATCCAAGGAAGGGAGAAGTTTGCCCTGAGTAATTTCATTGAATCTGGGTTAACTGACATGTTGCTATAATTGAACAGTGCCCTGCTCACACAGGGTGCTTAATGCATATTAGATGATGATTAGCTCTGCAATATTAGCACATTTCCTAAGCAATGAAACTTACCAAATGAGGACCAGAAGATAAGGCTGCTGACATTAACAAAGATCAGTAATTGAAGATTGTTATAAAGGTCTTTAAGATAGATGTAATTAGGGACAAATAAGACTGATTCATTTCATGAATCATTAACATTAGATAGGATTTATATTTTGGGGAATGGTTGGCCTAGATGACTTCTAACGTCTACTCTAATTCTGGGATCCGATGATACTAACTGGGAACTGTAACCATACTCTGTCTGATTTAGCAAGAATCATGTAACAATGAGAGAACATTGAGCACAAGAAGGGAATATAGCATTTCTTCATACTGAATCCTTAAGGGCCACCCTTTACAGATTGCATGAGAATGGAGATAGATTTATTAGGCAGCTATTGCAAAAATCTAGATTAGGATGGTGACAGCAGAATAGAAAAGTGGAGGCAGATCTGAAAAGCAGTGTGAAAGTAGAATCAATGAGACTCAGCAAATGAATCAATGTGTAGAATATAGGAAAGGGAGATGTCAAAAGACCACTAACCGACTTTTTCAAAAAAATACAAGGAGGTACCTGGAGTTCACTGGGAAAGTTAAAAACATAGTACAGTTAGACAATTGGTATTCTGCTTATGAAGCAACTTATATTTTTGTCAAATCATAGCAAAAATGTGTTAGTTCTTACAAGTTGCAGACTAGATTACGGTGTCCTATCGATGTGTATTGGGGGTCTGACATCCATGAAGATACTTTCAGCTTGCTTAGATGATGCAAACTCTCCATGGGGAGGATGCCAGGGAGCTTGTTTCCAGGAAAATTGTGATAATGGTCATTGGAAGTTCTTTGAGAGAATGAAGTACATGGAGATATTCTGTAACTTGTTCTACGTGGCTAACCAAATGACTGGGAGGAGACTTTTTAATTTTTTTTTCCATTGGTTGCATGGCCAGAACTGTTGGCATCTTCAAAATGTCTTAGTCAACTTAAACTTTGGCTTTCTCTGTACTTGTATTTAGAATCTCTGTACTTGTGGTTAAGGGAGCTCAGTGTCTCTTTTCCTCACAGTGTCCAGTGAGAAACCGTGTAGTAAAGTGAAAGGACTTAAGATCTTCCCCTTTATCACATACCTTACCACCCTAGAAATAGACCTTGGCCTTTAACTTTGGCCTTTTTTCCTTTTCTGTTCTAGCTGAATAGCTCACCTTGTTCAGGAGAACAAATGAACCACAGGAATATGGAAATTGGCATCCAAGTCAAGTTTTGTAATCAGTAAAGCACTGATGCCCTGAAGAGAAAGGAGTACTCTCCAGCAGTGACCTTCCGGACCATAGCCCAGCAGAAAGATTCACTTGGCAGTCTTGTCATATTTGGACATGAATTTGTTGGGAGCAGTGTTATATACAAACTGACCTAAGTAATTAACCTACTTCTTCTACTTCCCCTGCTAAGAGATCAAGGTGCTTTAGATGAGATTATGCCACCAAGATATTGGGGAAAATATTCGTACCTCATCCTTGTTATATCTTTGAAGTCAATATCCCTTTGAAAAAAAAAACTACCTAATGTTAAGAGGTAACTGGGTTGTTATTATTCACAATCCCTAACAATTTAGGGGAAAATAGCTTGCAGATACAAACCAATGGCAATAAAGAGACCACCCCAAACCCTTAGGGTTATCCCCTGTAATCCTAAGGGGCGTGAGTATATGTTGCAACTCGGCTCTGGGAGAGGGGACCAGTATACCTGCACTATCCAGGAAAGGAAACCTACCAGTGATGAGTCCAGTACTGCTGCACCGGTTGTTGGAGCCTACCTCTCAAAGGTTACTTTCCATCTACAATGTGTGTACGTTGTATATACCTATTTATTTACATGCTGGTTCCCCATTAGAATGTAAGCTCCTTGAGGGAAAAGACTGTGATTTTTGTTCTTTTTTTTGCATCAATATTTTTAGCACAGTGTCTCACCCATATTTACCATTTGCTTAATAAATTCATGATTAACTGGTTAATTGATTGCTCCCCAGTTAAGGTGGAGAGTCAAGTGTCTAGTAAAGTACAAAAAGATACAGGAAACTTATCTGGAAAAAAAGAAGGAACATTTATCATTATTTCTAATTAAATGATTGGATTTTTGCTTGTGAAGAGGCTTCTATTTGGGTTAGGACATGGTAGCAAAGCACATTGTTTTATGTCTCCCTACCATAAAAAAAAGGTCAGGAAATCTAACAATGGTAAAGCATCACTCTGGAATTTCCAACAAATGATCTCCAAGCTTTGCAAGCAAATTTGGTTAAAAAGAATCAGTTTGTCAAGGCATCTAGCCACAGAGGTTACTTATGAGATTCACTAATAAGACAATAAAACCTAAGAATCTCCCTTCTAGCAAGCATGAGAGACAAGGACATTCTGCAGAGAGTGTATTATGTATGCTTTTCTATATGAAGTAATACTTCTGTGTAATTTCATCTCGGTGCTAGAGGAGAGTTAAGTACACACAACTAAGTGGAAAAGTGGATAAGTCTTTAGGTTTGAAGCCAGGAAGATCTGAGTTTAAATGTAACCTCAGATATTTTCTAGCTATGTGACCCTGGAGAAGTCACTTCATTTCTATTTGCCTCAGTTTTCTCATCTGTAAAATGGGGATGGTAATAATAGCACCTACCTCACAGGGTTGTTGTAAGGATTAATTGATATAATATTTGTAAAGAGTTTAGTTCAGAGCTTAGCCTATAACAAGTACTATAGAAATGTTTGCTACTCATACCAGTAGCTATTATTTCTTAAAAGAATGGAAGAAGGGCATCAAGGAAGAAAAAGGCAGACGGCAACCAGAACCTATGTTATAAGGTTGAACAGAGAAAAGCTCTAAGTTAGAGAAGATGAAAGTGAGAAGAAATGCCATTGAACATTTGTAAGTAAATAAAAGTTATGAAGTTCTTTTTATTAAGTTGAGAACTGGACCATCTTAGGAGGAAATGTCTTTCTGTGCTTCTGAGCACAAGTATATGCATCCATCAATTCCAGCAAAAGAGAGGTCATCCAGACTCCAGAGTAATGGGCTGTAGTAGGGACAGAAGAGTGGAGGGAGATGAACAGTGGTGATTGGTGACTTCCTGCTAAGAGGTAGAGAGGCAGCTATTCGTCAGTTTGACACAAACAAAAGAGAGATCTGTTTTTTTTTCCCGGACAAGTATCTGGGACATGCCCCCAGGAGACTCTCCTGATGGATGTTATATCCTATGACCACTCTTGGTGATTCATGTAGTAACAAGTGATACCAGCAAAAGGTACCTAGAAAGCATTACTAAGAATTAAAAAAAAATCATGGGCAAAAGCTGAAGACCTTAGGGTACAGACATTGTGTTTGTTTTGTTTTAATTATGACTGCTCAGTAAAGGTAAAGGATTAAGAAAAGAAAGACTTGGGAAGTGGTTTAAAACGGAGGAATGATGAATTCTTGGCCAAGGATAGAGTACTAATCAGGGCTAATAAAAATCACATTTCTTGAAGTTTTGCAAATCTTATGAAGTGATATTCAACTGAAAAAGGAATTAAAGGAAAAAAAACTATTTACATGGACCTGTAAGGCCTGATATAATTGAGAGTCAAAGGACATGTTCAACATAGGAAGAATAGAAGGAAAGGTGATTCATGGAGGACAATGATTGAAGAAAAATCAATAAAACCAGTGGCCTCAGATACATATATGCATTTGTAAAAAAGCATGAATGCAAGAAAACAAAATTTCCTGCATTGTTATTTTTTAACTAAGATTTGCTGAGATAAAACTCTCGAATGGTCTATGACTCTAGAAAGATATTATTTATTAAAGAAGAAAATATTAAGTAAATGGACAGGGAGGAACTGTATACTGAGATTTACTGTGTTTAATAAACTAGAAGGGCAAAGCATAGTGGATGGATTAACACATTTTGATCTGTATTAACAGAAGAAAAAATAAAAGTGATATTGTGATGAGAGCTTACTATAGGGCATCAAGAGATAAGGTAAGAGTACAGAAAAGAGATCATGAGTCTGGTACAGAGGCATGATATTTTAATGACTGGGGACTTCAACTATACAAACATCTGCTGGAGTTCTCTGTTTCTCTGTCTGTCTCTGTCTCTCTCTCCCTCTGTCTGCACCCCCTTCCCCCACAAAAGAAAGCCGACCAGCTGACAAATTTGTCGTTTTAGTCAACAACAGGATCATTCTCCAAGAGGTGCAGAATGTAACTAGAGCTGCTATTCTAGACCTGATACTCAACAATTAGCAGAAAATGGTTGCTGTACTAGAAATGACAGGAACAGGTACAAATGACTGTTCTACAATAGAGCTTGTGATGGATAAAGAAAGGAAAGTGAAGCATCACCTGATGTGAATTCTTAATTTTTGGACAGCGGGTGTCTAAGAATTCAGAGAAAGTTCCCTGAGGAGGCTTATATTCCAAAAGGGGAGACAACATATACATATATGAGTATCCATAGAATATATATAAAATGAATGCCAGACAGCTTAGGGAAGAAGTACACTAGCATGGGAGGGATCAGCAAAGGCTTAATGTAGCAGGTGGTGCATTCACCGAGTCCTGAAGGAAAGCATGGATTCTAATAGACAGAGGTAAGTAGGGACAAGTATGGGAGAGATCCTGGACAAATGCACAGTGAGGAGAACTGGAGTGTCATATGTGTAGAACTGTAAGTATATATGGAGCATGTGAAGAAGGATAATATGTGAGAAGACTGGAAAGGAAGGTGCCAGAATGTAGAGCAGTAAGTGCCAAAGGAGTTCATATTCAATTCTAGAGGTAATAGAGAGTGATAGGAGTGGTTGTCCTGTGGTTGTTGTCATTTGTGGTATTGGTTGATGATTGTGGGGGTGGTGGTTGTTGTATTTCAGTCATGTCCAACACTTCATGACCCCATTTAGGGTTTTCTTGACAAAGATACTGGAGTGATTTGCCATTTCCTTCTTTAGCTCATTTTATACATGAACAACTGAGGCAAATAGGCAGGGTTAAGTGACTTGCCCAGGGTCACACAGTTATAAGTGTCTGAGGCCAGATTTGAACTCACAAAGATGAGTCTTCCTAAATCCAGGCATGGCACTTTACACACTATGCTGTTTAGCTGCCCTGATGGGAATTTACTGGATAAATATAAAAATGTGTTTTTAGGGAAATCACTTAGATTACCTGGAGAATGGATTGGAGTGGGGATATAATTGAGGTAGAAAGACCAAACTGCAATCTATTCAAAAGTTGGATCCTTGAGTACAGGTCAGAGGTGCTAAGAGTCTAAGATAATGGCTGCATAAGTACAGAGGAGGCATTATGTTGGGAAGATGTTGTAGAGACTGAAATGACAAAATTAGGCAAGTGATTGTAAGATAGGGGTTAGTGAGAGGGAAGAGTTCAGAGGGAAATGCAGGCTGTCAACCAGGGTAACTGGAATAATGATAAAGCTATTATTCTCATTTTATGGATAACAAAATTGAGGATGGTGATGGTGATGGTGATGGTAGAATTCAAGTGCTGCTTTAAGGTTTGTAAAGTACTTTCTATGTTATCTCAATTGATCCTCACAACAATTCAATGAGGTAGGTACTATTATTATCCTCATTTTAAAAATGAGGAAACTGAGACTTAGGGAGGTCAAATGACTTGCCCAGTGTCAGACCGATAGTAAAGGTCTGAAGCAGCTTCCAAACGCAGATCTTCCTGTCTCTATGTTCAGCACTGTACTCAATATAACACTTATCTAAGGCAAACATTTATAAGGAGCCTGTAGCAGAAGTAACCAACTAAGAGAATATAGAGAAATATGAGAAAAAGGCCCAGGACAAATCATTGAAACATACTCAGAGTTAATGGTTGTGATGTGGATGTTAAATCAGGAAAGAATTCGCAGGAGGAACAGTCAGAGTAGGATGAAAAGAACCACGAAAGAATAGTGTCATGATAACCAGAGAGGAGAGAGTTTCTAAGAGGAAATAGTGTTTAATGGTCTTTGAACTGGAAAGGATATATCAGAAAGCAAAACTCTGTGTGTATGTGTGTGTGTGTGTGTGTGTGTATTAGAAAGTATGAAGAGTTTTCCATATAACACACACATACACATATATGTCTGTGTAAATGGATTTCAAAATCAATTTGAGTTTAGAATGTGTTATGGCAGACAAAAAAGTCACTTCATCAAAGGATACAGTAATAAAGAGATAATATCTAGCACAGGGAGAAGAAAATATAAATAATGAATAACAGAAAGACATAATTGGAAGGGACTTCAAAGACCTTAGTTTTCTCACCTATAAAATGAGGGCGTTGAACCAGATGACCTTTAAGATCCCTTCTAGGTCAAAATCTATGACTTGATGATCCACTCCAATTTATATCTGAGAAAGGGTGATCTCTGATTGAAGACCTTCAATGAGAATGAGTTTACTACCTCCTAAGGCAGTCTAAGCAGTACAGCTTCAATAGTTAGGACATCTTTCCTTAAATAGAAATAAACACTGCTCTTTCAATTTACACTTAGGGTTTTTAGTTTCTCTGGGGTCAAACAGGACAAGTTTAATCCTTTCTCCATACAGCAACTCTTGTATGTACTTCAAGACAACTATCCCCAGCCTTTTCCGCCTTTTTCTCTTCCTCAGGCTAAATATTCTCAATTTCTTCAGCCATTTATGGTATGAACCATAGAATCTCAAAGTTGAAAGAGACCTCAAAATCATTCCTAACTAGTAGCTGAACAAGAGACCCCTCTGCATCACATGTAACAAATGACCCTCCAGCCTTTGCATGAAGTTCTGCAGTAAGAGAGAAGCCATCACCTCCCAATGAGCCCAATGTGGGCTTATTCTTTGTAAAAAACAGAAATTTGCCTCTTTGCAATTTATACCCATTGCTCAAAGTTCTTCCATATAGAGTTAGTCAGAAAAAAAAAATTCAACTCTCTTATATTGTAAACTTTCAAATACGTGAAGAGAACAATCATGTCTCCCATAAGCCTTCTCTTCCTAAAGTTAAACATTCTGAGTTCTTTCAGCCCATTTTTCTATGGCACAAACTCTAGGCTCTTCACCAGCTTTGTGACCTTTCTCTGGATTTTCCCCTGCTTATCAATGTCTTTCCTAACATGGGGTGTCCAGAACTGAACAAATTTTTTTTCAAATATAGCCTATGCAATGCAGGGAAGTCTCATCCTGAAAGTCTGGACATGGTCAAGCTTCTCAAAAACATCTATCCAGGGCAAAACATATGAGGTATACAGTGTTAACTTATGAGTAGTTTTAGGACGGACATGAGCAAATTGGGGCATGTTCAGAAAAGGTTAATAAGAAGTACAAGAGAATTGGAGAGTATGCTACAGAATGCTCAGTTAAAGGAAGTGGGCATTTTTAACTTATAGGAGAAAAGCTTTCAAGGAGACATGGTAATTGTGTTTAAGTGTTTGAAGGATCTGTCCTGTGGAAGATTAATCATATTCTCATTAAGTTACAGGATACACGTAACAGAGTTTTACAGACAGGGCCAGAGAGACCAAGTCATCCAACCAACTCATTTTATAGGTGAAGAAAACGAGCCTCCTAGAGGTAAGTTACTTGAATTGGGTTGAAAGCTAGAATGAGCCAAGATTAACAACTATAACCTCTCACTCCAAATTCAAGTCTTCGGGTTCAATAAGAAAAACATATGCAGATGAACAAGTCTGATGACTGAAGACAGACATGCTGACAGTTCTGGGACAAAAATTCTACTTTGACTCAAAATGAATTAAAAGATATCAGACCTACCAAAAATGAGGCAGGTCATGCTACACCTTACAAGTTAGTGAAGGCAGAGGGCTTCAGGTACCAATCAAATCCATTGACACTATAGCTAAGCTTTTGAAGAGTTGATAAGTTGCTTCTTTAGAGGCAATGTGGTATAAGAGAAAAAAAAATATTGGATCTGTAGTCCTAGCACCTATATTTGAATCCCAGTTTTACTACTTACTACTTCTTTGGACCATAACAAGTAATATCACATTTCTGGGCCTCAGCTCATATGTTAAATGAAGGAGTTTGACTTGATGATCTCTAAGATATTTTTCATTTCTAACTTACATATAGAAAAACAAACCAAGCAGAGGTTGAAAATTTATCAAATCACCAGTTCCAAGATAATTAGGAATAGTAATTGAAAGAGATAAGGACATGTTTATAAGAAGAGACAACAAGAAGAAAATTATTAAACCAATAAACTATTGAAACATTTGTGCCTTAGGAAACAAGAGGTGTTGACAATATCTATGATGCATTTTAGAGGAAAATGTAAAACTGAAGAGGAGCTTGACTGGTAAATTTGGTAGGAAAGCCTGATGGTGTTTTCATTCTGTCTTGATACATGATGGTTAAGCACAATTAGGTAGTACAATGGATACAGAGCCAAGCCTGGAGTCAGGAAGACTCATCTTATTGAGTTCAAATCCAGCTTGAGACGCATGCTAACTATATGAACCTAAGCAAGTCAACCCTGTTTGTCTCACTTTCCTCATCTGAAAAATGAGTTGGAGAAGGAAATGGCAAACCACTCTAGTATTTTTGCCAAGAAAACCCCAAATGGGATCATGAAGAGTTGACACAACTGAAAAATGACTGAAAACCAAAATGAAAAAAAAAAAACACAATTGTTGCTTTGGGACAGTGAGATCCTGGGGGGTTTGGCCCCAAGAGTACTACATTTGTATAGAGAGAGAGAGAGATGCCTTGGAGTTTCTTGTTCTATTTCTTTCCACTGAAAGAGCGCTTTTAGGATTTCCGGTGTACTTAAGCAAGAATCATCCAATGGAAACCTATAAAAGGTATTTTTACTTCTCTGATGTCTCCCTTTCTAGAGGTACATTAGCTGCAAGACATAGATTCGACTTCTACACCTACTGTTATACTGGTACATGTATTCATCATTCCCTTTCACAAACCCCAGGATCCTTTTATCTCCTTTCTGTGTATACATGTGTGTGCATTCTCTACCTATCCATGTTTTGTGAAAAATATTGCTAGAAATAATTAACCTAATTTCCTTGTACCAGGTAGTTACATTAATCCATCTTCGTTTATTAAGCACCTGAGAGGGGCACAATGGACAGTGCTGGTATTAGAGTTAAGAAGACTTTGGGTTTCAAATCTTGCCTCTGACACATATGACCTTGAAGAGGAGGGAGAGAATAAACATTTCTATAGTCCCTACTAAGTGCTAGGCACTGTGCTAAGTACTTTGCAAGTATCATTTCATCTGATCTCCACAATAATCCTGGGAAATGAATGCTGTTATCTTCTTTAATTTTACAAATGAAAAAACAGAGGCAAAGAGGAGTTAAATGACTTCCCCAGGACCAAACAGCTAGTAGGTATTTGAAGTTGAACTTGAACCCAGATCTTCCTGACCCTAAGCCCAGCACTTTCTTCACTATGCTTGTCCTGACACTGAGACAAAATCAGACCCTGTAAATTCTCTCTTGCTCTTAGTTCAATTTTATAGGACCAAAAAAAAAAAAGCCCTTATTCACATGACAATCCTTCAAATATGTAAAGATATATAACATGTCTCCTTTACCTGTCTTTTCCAGGCTAAACTTCCTCAGTTCCTTCAAAAGCTTTTCACATCAGAATCATCCAAGACTTTTCAACCTGTGAACTCTCCTTTGGACACAATCCAGTTTCTTAATGTCCCTAAAACATACTGCCCAGAACTGAACACAATGCTCTAATTGTGACAATCAAGACAGTGGTATAGTAGAACTATTAAGTCCCTAATCCTGCACATTGCCTTTCTTCATGGAACCTACAATAGCTGTTTAGTTACAGGATTTGTTCCCTCCCCTCCCCGCTTTGGTTTGGATTTTTTGGCCTGCTTTGTAACATTGTTGAATCATATCAAGCTTGTAGTCCAGTAAAATCCCTAAATCATTCACCAGGAAACTGCATTTCTAATTACATTTTCCCATCCTGTACTGACAAGATGATTTTTTGTACATAAATGTAGACATTGACATTGATTCCTACTAAACTACATTTTATTAGGTATGGCCCATAGTTACAGTTTGCCAAGACCTTTGGAGCTCCTGACTATCATATGACATATTAGCTAACCATCTTCCTATTATGCCATTTGCAAAGTTTAGAAGCATATACTTCCAAACAAGTTATGAGTAAAAATGTTGAAGAACACAGCACCCAGGAAATGCAGTTAGGATATATAACTATAGTCTTCCACCTAGGTTGATTTTAATCTAAGAATGGGTCCAGCCATTCAACTATTTGGGTCCAGTCATTCAACCATTTGCAAGTTTATGGAACATTACTATCATACCACTGTTGGGTCTCTCATTTGTCAACATGGAAATCACTAGGGAAGTATTAGTATGATTTAAACCATGAAAATATTGCTATATGGCCTAGCCAGTAAACAGACTCATTAGAGCAAGAAGTGGTGCTTGCTGAAACAATTACCAATCTACATTGATGGTGAGAGGTTTGTTTTTGTTGCTGTTGTTTCGTTTTGTTTTGTTTTTGTGGGAGTCTTGGAATTCCCTATACCAAGAGGGGAGGGGGGGGAGAGAGAGAAGGAGAGAGAGAGAGAGAGAGAGAGAGAGAGAGAGAGAGAGAGAGAACATTCATACTAATTGTTTTTCAGTCGTTTAAGTCCTGTCCTACTTTTCATGACCCCATTTAGGAGTTTTCTTTACAAAGATACTGGAGGGGTTTGCCAGTACCTTCTCCAGCTCCTTTTACAAATGAGGAAACTGAGGCAAACAGGGTTAAGTGACTTGCCCAGTTTCACACAGCTAGTAAGTATCTGAGGTCAGATTTGAACTCAGGTCTTCCTGACTCCAGGCCCTGCACTCTATATTCACTGCACCACCTAACTGATCCCAGCACAGCAAACTAATTTATGACATAGCTATTTAAGGTATACAAAACACTTTGATTACATGTCCTCATTTGATCCTCACTGCAGCACTGAGCAGTAAGGTAGGTAAAGCACATATAATTATCCCTTTTTTATAGATGGTAAAACTGAAGCTCGAGGTTAAGAGTTTTACCCTAGACACACAGGTAGTACGTAACGGGCAGAATCTGAACCCAGGTCTTTGTGTGTTTAAACTAAGGAAGGAAAGAAGTGATCAAGACAGGGAGAGAAGGAGGAAGGGAAGGAGGAAGGGAGGGGAAGAAAGCATTTATATAGTACCTTTTATGTGTTAGGTACTATCCTAAGCACTTTTACAAATGCCTTATTTGATCCTCACTACAGCCCTGAGAGCTAGGTGTATTATTGTTCCCATTTTACATATGAGGAAACTTAGGCAGATAGTAGTTAAGTGACTTGCATAAGGTCACATAGTTATTAAACATCTGAGGCTGGATTTGAACTCATGTCTCCCTGACTTCAAACCTAGTACTCTCTCCACTGCGCCACCCCATACTCTCTGCACTGCACCACCCAGTACTGTCATTATTTTTTTTTATACGTAAGAATATTGTTCCCTAGGTTCATGTTAAATACTCTACACATGCGTGTACATGTGCTTAAAAGAAAAATGCCCTTCTTCGGGAGCTGGCTGCCTCTTTTCCCCCAGCAGGCTGGTCATTCATTTTCATGCCTTTCTCCACTTAGACACATTTTGTAATGAAATAAGGCTAACAAAGTGGATGTTCTTTGGCGCCCAATTTGCCCTTCTGGGAACTCTTGCTCATCTCATTTTCATTAAAAATCTGTTGCTTTTGGCCATCGCTTGGTCTCCCACCTTCTCCATTTTCCTGCATGTTGATTAGTTGTGTGCTGTTTCACAGAATGGCGATCAATGATAAAACACTAAGTTGCATTTCTTTTTTACTGGCTTGTGACAAGGGCATTTATTCACTCATTCAATCGCCACTTTTCTATGTCATGTAAGTGGATAAAGCTATAAACAGGAGTCTGGACATACTACTTGACTAGACCTATGCATGTAATTATTTATGATTTCTTGATTACGGTTGTTCTTTTTCTTTCTGAAATCATTTTCCTTATTGTCCTAACTTACAATGGATATTGAGTTGCATTTTAGATAATTGATAGCTCTACTCATTCTGGCTAAAGTGAGAGGACATTTTGTGTCTATATTTTCTGATTATGTTACATAAAAAAATTGTAAGCAAGATCAAGGATGCAAAGAAAAAACTCACTGTCTACATTCTTATGTAGGGCTCAAAAAGATGGGGGGGGGAATCCTCCTTCCCCCACTCTCTTATTTCTTTTTAAAATATATTGTATTTATTTCTTTAAATATTTCCCAATTGCAAGTAAAAAATTAAATATTGACTTCCAAATTATCTCCCCCTTGCCCACCCATTGAGCCCACTCATTTTTTTTTGTCCGCTCCCTTATTTCCAACCTCCACTTTCAAACACTTCAAGAAATGTTTATTGAATACCTAGTATTATGTGGTCACTTCTTGGGGAAAGGGACTTTTAAAAAAAGTGTCCTTTCATCTGTAGCAACTTGTACCATGCTTTGCATATAATAGGTGCTTATGGATTAGCTTTGCTCTATCCTTGTACTATTATCAGTGTGTTTACATTATTATTATTTATTATTATTAATTTCTATATGGAATTCAGGTTCAAACCTGAAACATTTGCATCACTCTCCTTATTGGTTGAAATAATGACTTCAAGCCACATGTCTGTGTGAGGGTCAGAGCTGGCATGAAAACATGAAAAAAGAATGAAAGTCTTCTTCCCTGCTTCCAGAAAGGGTCCACATGCTTCCTGACTCTTTTCAATGAGAGATCCCTGAAGAGAGAGACTAGACTTTAGAAGGCAGAAATGCAGAGAAAGCCAGCTCCTTAATATGTCTCTGATTTCCAGCTTGTCTTATTAGAAATTTTAGAGAATTTTCCAATAGGAGATATCAGGACCTTTCTCTTTAGATGAAACTGATGTATTTCAACCTCACTCAGAACATTCTTTAACTCTGTGTATTGTATATTCTAATTTATATAACTTCTCTGATATTTATTTGTTATTTGACTGGATAATTAGGTTTAGGTGCTATGTACTCTTTGTAATGGTCTTTTGCATAAGCAGTATTTGATAGGAAGGAATTGAATCTTGAAATACCCATTGCTCTCTAATAGATAGTGATCAGAAAAGCAACTTGAACCTAAAGGGGAAAAATAATTTGGCTTAACTAGAAATATTTAGGGTATCAGGAAAATATAATTCTAATTTTCTATCTCCTTGCTCCCAAAGAAAACAGAAAGGGAAGCCTCTAAGCCTTTTCTAGCGCTCCCCTCCAAACATAAAACAAACATAAACAAAACATAAAAACAAACATAAAAACAAAGATCAGGAGTAGAATTTGTTAGGGAAAATATGTCTATATATGTATGTATGTATATGTGTATGTATATATCTATATATAAATATAGCCACATTTAATTGCAGCTTGAGAGGGAGGTGAAGAAGGTGGAAAAAAGAACAAAGTAGAAAGTGCACAGCAGAGAACAAAAGAAAACTTAAAGGGAAGCAAAGAAAAGATGGACAGTTCTCAACCCAACTCATAATATTTATTATATAGGCTTTCTTGAAATGGAAATTTATTGTTACATATTTTAATTCTCTCTTATGCTCTGCTGTACATGTGACATGCTTTGTTTTCTTATTTTCTATTTGTTTCAAAATGTGTTTATAATATGTCTTTTTTTCTTATTGTATATTTAAGTTTTAGGATGTAAGTCTAAAATTAAAAAAAAAAAACCATCAACAGAGGATTTGATCACCTAGCAGTGTGAACTGAGGACCTCTCACTTTAGGACTATGATCCCTAAGATATCTCCTATGATGATGGAAATTCCCATTGGAAAGCATTTCTTTAAGTTAAAGTACTATATATTTAATAGTGTCGTTTAAAATGCAGATAGCCTTAGAAGGTGGTAACATAAATAATTGTGGTAAAGTACTTGACTACAAATCAGTCCTTACTCCTCTGACTACAGTGCAGAGATTGTACCTGAAAAATAATCTTTGAGAAAGCAAATAATACCACAAAAATGATTCTGTCAAACTTAACGTGTTAGATACCTGATAACCAAGTTATCCTTTTTTTGAGGATTAAATGTTTTTGTGTTATTTTGCATACTGAAAACTTATCTGGATGTTTGAAACAGAAAGGATCCCTCCTTGCCATTTAACGTGCTTTCCCCACATTAAATGCTTATTTATTTCTTAGGTTACTCAAAGGTGGCAAGGGGGGAAATTCTGCTATTGTAGAACAGCTACTAAGTTAATTGAAT
This sequence comes from Vombatus ursinus, assembly GCF_900497805.2. Taxonomy (NCBI): domain Eukaryota; kingdom Metazoa; phylum Chordata; class Mammalia; order Diprotodontia; family Vombatidae; genus Vombatus; species Vombatus ursinus. The sequence continues at coordinate 2,862,364 of NW_020954617.1, forward strand.
ATAAGATGCAATATATATAGAGAGATGTATGAGAGTCCCACCTTATATGTACAACCTCAACAGGCTTCTCCTCTCCCCAGACTATGTCCATCCCTGAGGAAAGCTTCACAAAACTTTGTCTGAGAAAGCAGTGTGAAATATTGCCTCAAATTAACATTTAAGACTAAATCTGTTGGAGGTTGGAAGACACAGATTTCAGGTTACTATCCTGGGTCAGGGTGGGAAGGATTGAGAGGTGTGGTACAAAGACATCAAATCATATGTAGTCCATTCCTCCACAGGGGAGTCAGTGATTGGGAGAGGAACGTAGCACAATTGGAGGAAGATTAATAGTGTTTTCTTGTTTTTTTTTTTTATTTGTTTGTTTGTTTTGGCCAACTAGGTGTCAAGCTCAGATGTTTCTATGTTCCAAAGGAATGTAAGTGCATTCAAAATGGCAGCATCTTGTAGCAAAGGCCCAATTATCCCATCCTGGTTATAGCAATGCTTATTTAAAAATAGTGCTGGATACAGATGCTGTAAATTATAAGAGGGGTATTATTCAAAAGGAATAGACTGTGTCTTATGAATAGTATGTATTATTTGGGACATTTGTGAAAATAGTAGTGGTAAACCATCAACCAAAAATAAAACAACATTTTTCTTGCTGAAATCCTCTTTAAATAAATGTCTTTCTCAATCAATATTTATTGAGTACCCACATGTCATAGAGTGCAGTAGTAGACACTGTCAAACACAATTATACCAAATCTTCAAGGCACAAAAGGAAACAACACTGCATGTTTCATAATCAGAGAAAATGAACAGAATTAGAAAATACTCCAACACAATAACCCTAAACATCATTTACTAGAATATTGTAATTGAAATCTACTAACAAAGGAAACATTTATTAGATGCAACTAGAGAAATCAATAGACTTTCATACCTACATTCAGCAATTATGCAAAATCTGGAGATATCCAGCTCAGCAATAGAGCCTCATTTAAGCCACTCATGAGTTCTTTTCCTCTTTGACATCATTCCTAACTCTGAGCTTGCAAGAAATGTCCACCATCATTGATGATCTCTGCACTAAAATTCTATGTTCTATGTGATCAGAAAAGATTAATCATTATTCTGCAAACACTAGGTGAATGTGGGCCAGGAATAATATCATTTCCTAGGGGGAAAATACCACTTTCAAAGATATTATCTCTACTAGCTCCCTGTTATTGTGCCATATCATGAAAAAGCTGTGATTTTATATCTCCTTCAAGATGACTTTAATACTGTTTTTTTTTTCAGATGCTATCCATGACCTACATTTTATTCCAAGTGTAAGAAAAGTTGTACTAAAAATTATGTGAAATAAAATGTAGATGATAAATTCATGGGTACAATGAAAATAGATACAAAGTAGTAAGTTTAAATGTTACACTGAAGGCAATGGCATAAATAAAGTCATCATGCTTTCATGGGATCATAAAAATCTCAGGTTTGAAAGAAAACTTAGACCATCACCTAAACTGTCTTCCAGAAAGAACTACATAATGAAAGGGAAGAGGGCTGACTTTGAAGGCAGAGGAACTGGGCACATATCCTGAGTCTGATGTAGCACACTGGCTGAGTGGCTTTTCCTTTTTTCCTGAGAAATCATTTAACCTGTCTAGGCCTCATTTTCTTGATTCATAATAAGAAGGGTTTGGATTAAATGATTGCTGCTAAGGCCCCTTTAAAAAGGCTGTGAGTCAGATGTTGACCCAGTGCATAAATACTGGGTCTAGAGTCGGGAAGATACAAGTTCAGATCTGACCTCAGACACTTCCTAGCTGTCTGATCCTGGGGAAGTCATCTTAATATTGTAGCACGGGGATAATAATTGCACCAATCTCACAGGGTTGTCAAGAGGATCAAATAAGACAGTAAAGAGAATAAGAAACTCTCTCTTCTCCCATAAGCCAATTATCTTGTCTAACCCATACCCAATGTAAGCATGCCTTCTGTAGCATCTGTGAGAAGTGTTTTACAAGGTGATTTCCTGTTCCTTATTAGATTATTTCACTTACAAGGATCTTATTGTCTTCCAAGGTGGCTTCCATTTTTGGACAATGTCAAGAGCAGTGGTATAGTCATGTTATTTTTAATTCTATGCTACTTCCTTCAAGGAAGAGAAGTGGCCAGAGAGCAGGGAGAAATGGAAAAATTCCTCGTTGACTTTTTGGATATAGCCTCTAAGTAGGTTGTTTGACACATTGGCATTGAACTATCATTTTAGATATCATTAGTTCCTAAGGACTTAACTCTTAGGACCCTCCTTCTATGGCATCATAATATGGTGATGATGGACAAAAACAGACTTCTCCCCAAATTCTTCTCTTGAAGATATATTTTCTATATTGTATTTTGATAGAGATAGGACACATGCTGAGTTTTCTATGCAAATCAATGTGATTGAAAATGTGAATTTGTAATGGTTGAAGCATCTGGCCAGGACACTGACTGGCAGAAAATTAAACAACAGATGAAAGACAAGTTTGAACCAAGGTTATCTTGGGAAGAAAATATTTGAAGAAAAGAGAACAGGAAGACAGTAATAGTTGCTGCCCTGTTCCTGTGTGCAGGATGGGGTGGTTCAGTGGTTACTACAATGTGGGGGGTAAGTACATGGGAGAGTAGTCTTTGATACATCTAAAGAATTACTTGCGATTGCATATAATGGCTACCTGGAAGTAACAACTGCCATCTGAATCTTTCTTTTCTCCTTCACAAAGACTTAGCTAATTGCTATTATTTGGAAAGGGGGGCGGGGCAAAGATTGTACAACAGATTATAAGGCCTTCAAGCAATCCAATATATTCCATGGACTATGTTTTGAAATATTTCCAGAACATATTGCTAAGGTATAATGCTTGGAGCTAGGAATAAAAAAAAATAAAGTCCTTCCCCTCAAAGCCAAGCAAAAGAGCCTAAATATTTTATCCAGGATTAATTATAAGTGAATTACTTAATACATTGTCCTTCTAAAAAAGGAGTTATTAATCTTTCTTGTGTTGTGGAACTCTTTAAAGTCTAGAAAAAACTATGGATCCAATTCTCAGAATAATTAAAAAAATAAAATATATAAAACTACAAAGGAAATCAAAGGTTAGTGTAAATAAAGATGTATTTTTCCCCATCAAAGCTACTGAACACCCTGAAAGCAAACCATGGATATCAGAATATGAATCCCTCTTCTAAGGCATCACAATGTAAGATTACAAAAAATCATTCTCAGAACATATATAATGACCACATTTGAAAACTTCAATAGTGACAGAATCTCTCTCCACTGATATCTCATCATGACATGGAGGTAAACTTGTGTTCTAAAATTCCCACCGAGCAGAACCTGAATTCTAGATTTCATCAGATCAGTAAGGTTTTATGTACACGTATATTGACAGGTGATCTTCCTGAAAAATAGACCTGTCAACATCACTTCCTTATTCAACAGATTCCTTCAGCTCCATTTCACCTCCAGGATCAAATATAAAATCAAATATAGCATTTGAATTTTTTTCAGTGCACAGTAGGCATTTCACAAATGTTTGTTCCCGTTCTCTTCCATCTCTTCAATACCAAAAGTTCTCCCCAACTTTTCCAGTCTTCTTACAATATTCAAATCTCCACATACTTGGTGACACTGACTTCCTTTCTGTCCCCTGAGTAAGATACTCCTTCTCCCAGCAATGGGCATTTTCACTGGCCAGATTGTTCTCCTTCCTCATCTCTGCTTCTTGGCTTCCTTTAAACACCAGCTAAAATCCTGTATTCTATAAGAAGTATTTCCTTATCTCTCTCAATTTTATTCTAATTTTATCCTGTATAAATCTTATTTGTACATAGTTATACAGTATTTTTTTTTCCTTGTTGACCTCATTAACAACCATGGGTTTAACTATCAGCTCTTTGCAGATAACTACAGGTAGCTGAGTGGCACAAAGAATTGAATGCTAGACCTGGAGTCAAAGCCAGGAAGGTGTGAGCTCAAATTCAACTTTAGAAACTTTCTAATTGTGTGACCCCTAGGTAAGTCATTTAACTACTCTTAGTCTGAGTTTCTTCATCAGCAAAGTGGAGATCATCATAGTATCTGTTGTTCTCAGGATAAAATGAGATATTTGTAAAATACCATGGAAACCTTAAAGTACTATGTAAATCATAGCCATTACTACAGTTCACATGCAGGTACATATAAATATATGCATGTATACTCATATATGATATATATGTACATATTATATATGTGTTCCCTGCACAATGCATGTAAATATTAATATACCTATATTTATAAGCATGTGCTTGTATGTACACATATACATGATATATGTGTATGTATATACAGTATATGTGTATATAGTATATATATATATGCACTATATATATATATATACCATACATATACTTACATGCATATATATACACACACACATGCATACATACATATAGGCTATTCCCTTGAGATATATTGGGGAACTGTCAAAAGCTTATTTTGTATATGAAATGCCCACAATGCAACTTGGGTGACTCTGTACTACTTTCATTGTCTTAGAGATAAAAATGGTTATTTTTAATAAAGTGATTATTGACAACATCATTATTAAAATGGTTATTTGTATAGCACTTTTATATTATGAAAAATGGTCTTAAAACAATAGGAACAAAAACCCTTCTAAACATGGTAGACAGATATCTATATTTATTTATAATCTGTTATCCAATGAATATATCTATATATCTATTAAATATTTGCATATATGGATTAAAATTGTATAGACATAGACATCCATATCTACACTCATTCATACACACATGCACCCACACACATACTAACACATAATCAGTCCCAATTCTCAATCCAGTGTCACCAATGGCCTAAGGGATATTTTCAAAGTGGATATCTTGGATACAACTCAAACTCAACATGATCAAAATTAGACTCAATATCTCTTTGTTGTTATTGCTTATATTTATATAGTACTCCACACATTACAAAACACCTTCCTAACAACAACCCTGTAAAATAATTTATCATTCATGTTTGTCAAACTGAATTTTATCAATGCAAATATTATTTTTCCCAATTTTACAGAGATAGCAATTGTGACTCCAAAAGATCATGCAATTTGTCCACAGACACAACTATTAAAGGTTAGAGGCAGGGCTCAAATTGAGTTCTTCTGACTCCCACATCGAGCATTCTTTTCATTCACAAAAGGTTGATACAATCCAAATTTCCTTAGAATCTCCAAAATCCATTAATCCACAAATGGGAAGGGACTTCAGAGGCTTAGAAGCCCACAGATAATTAAGAAGTGCATTTGCTAGAACATCTCCAATAGGTGGCCATTCTGGCTTTACTCACAGACCTCTAGTGTGGCAACACCCATGATTTTCTGACATGAAATTTCCTAATTTCTTGATTATCCAACTTTGAATCAATATTCCACTTTTGAAAGAGATATTGAGACATGGAGACAGTGAATGGAAGACACATATACATATGGAATAGAAAGAGCAATGGTTCTGGATTTTGGATTTGAATCTCCTCTCTGGCATTTATTACCTATGTGGTATTAAGCAAATCACTTAACCTCCTTAGGCCTTAAGTTACTAATCTGTAAAATAAGTGGATTGCACTATATGGCCTCTGAGATCTCTTCACATTCCACATCTGATCCCCCGATTTTCTTATCCTAGTTCAGTCTTTAAACTCAGGCATGCTGGGCAGTACCAAATCATTCAAACAAAAGTGCTGTCAATAATAACCTTCATTTATAAAGAGGATTCTGATTATGAAGAACTTTATAGAAAACATCTGATTCAAGAGTAATAAGAAATGTGAGTGAAAATAATACTACCTCCATTCTGCAAATCAAGAAATTTATGCTTAGAGTAGTTAAAGGATTGCCCAAAGTCACAGGGCTAGTAAATTTAGGAGCCAGAACTCAAACCCTTTTTGTCAGAAAACACAGCCAGTATTGCCTCTCTGCTATGCCGCTTGGCTAGTCCACCTTCTAGATATGTTCAATTATGTGATGCTCAGTATTATATGGGGAAGACAAATGGAGAACTTAATGAATTTTTCACTTTTTATCTGGGTGAGTTAGCATTTCATTTCCACAGTCAATAGTCATATAAAAATGGCAGTAGGATATTGGATCGCAACAGCCCAAACACTATTTGATCTGCCCCTTTATTAAAGCAGTCATGTGCAAAGTTACCTTTACTCTTCCAATTAGAAGTTGTCAAAATGTGGCGGCATTAACACACAAGTAACTTTCCCCATGCAAAGTAGTTAATAAAGTTTTCTAAGTGTGAAGAAAAAATAGTTTTGTGATAAAATGCTTTCTACTACAAGGTAAAAAAATACATTTCTCTGAAAAATCTTTTAAAATAATTAACATAAATGTAATAGTGATTGGGAAGACACATTTTTATGTCTATGTAATTATGTTATAATTACAGGTTAGAATGGATCCCACAATGGCCACTAATACATCCTTCTGTCTATCAAGAGAGTTTTGCCATACCCCTGGAGATATATATTATTTAACCTAAGCTTAACACACTCCGTGAAGGGAAAATCAAGAAATTCCTTTGATGTCCCATTCTAGGATTTAATCTGTTTTTCAGAGATTAATCTCCTTGGTCCAACTGAAACTCCCTGTTGTAGAACGATGTCTATGTATTCTCCTCCCTCCCCTCGCCTCAATGGCTATCATGACAAAGACCAGTAACTGAAGGATAGTCTGTTTTCTTATTTTGTTTTTATAATAATAAGGGGGCAGAAGAAATAGGGTTTAGGCTCTTACAATATTATTTTATAATATATTTGAATGGTAGTTATAAAGTGGCCTTTCAGACTGATATCCTCTGGATTAAACAATTTTAAATCAGTGACAGCCAGTATTCATGGTACAGTGGAAGATCTCTAGATTGGGAGTTAGGAGAGACCTGGGCACTAATCCTATGACCATGAGCCAGTCAAATTACCAGTCTGAAGCATATTTTCCTCCACTATAAAATAAAAGAATAATGCCTCTTATAACTTACCCCACAGTGTGTCATAAATGGAATTGTACTTAGGAAATATTTTATGTGTCACAAATTGTCTATTAAACATTAGTCACAGGTCCTACATGCCTACCTGCCTTCTTCCTTTGTGCATGCATATGCAAACTAGGTATCTCAGTAGTACATGAAGAGGTCTGTCATTTTTCCTCACTATCTTCCCTCCATCAAAATGCAGAGTCAAAAATCCTCAGTGATCACAAAGTACTGGACATTCATGGAGGTAGGTCTTTGTCCTCTGGTCCTTCCTATCTCAACCCCACATAAAGGGGGCAGTTTTCCCTCTGGGATCACTCATCATACACTCACAAAGGAGACATTGTCCCAACTGGCTCATTCTTCCAGGGCATAGTAATTCCATATTAAAGTTTTAGGGTTCAACTCAGGAAAGAAATGGGATCACTTATAAAATAAATCTTTGACTCAGTAGCCCTCAGGAAGATAATTTAACTTTCCATATCAGAACAGTCCTAGCATAGATATTCTATAACATAAAGAAAACAAAAACATAACAAGAATAAAAAATTGTTAGGGCCACTTTCCCATGCTCCCTGATCTCGATTAACGGTAGGCCCAAGACAATAGGTACAAACTTATTTGTATAAAAAAAAAAGAGAGAGAGAGAGAAAATCAAACTTTGAAAATAACATTAGATCTAAAAATAGGATATTAGTTTTCTGTTTATTTGTTTGGTTGGGGTTTGTTTGTTTGTTTGTTATTAGCTGAACCTAATCGGAAAAAAGGAATGAGGGAGAGGAAAATAAAGACCTTCCTCCATATGGCTTGGTAGCCAAAGGGAAGAAAGTAGAAGTATATCAATTTAGCAGGTTCCATTAGCACTTCAAGGCAGGCATATTTGAGCAAATAGCAAGTTCTGTCCCAGTAGATCATGCTTTAAGCAGATGAGTGAGTTGGACATGTTTCAGTTAACTGCTCACAACTATAGTTGATGTTATAATCTATATGGGGTAGCTCCCTTAGCTTGACATAAGCTCCCACTACTGGAAAGAGTGTGCTGCCCATCCCCCAATACAAAATATACACATATATACACACAACACACACACACACACACACACACAATAACGCCTGCTTCTTCACATCTTTCTTTGATTTTTTTAATTAAAAAATTTGATTTCCTGATGTTTCTACTAGGATACATTTTCCCACAAATTAAAATGGTAAGATAAACAGAGGATACGTACATATATGCATACATGACTATGGGAAGAGGGTTCAAACTGTTGACAAGGTTATTAATTATCATTATTACTATATCAAGTTGCCCTTTCAGAGCTTTCATTCTTCTTGAATTCTCTTCAGTATTTACATTAATGACCCCTTCCCCCTACACACACACACACACATACACACACACACACACACACACACACACACACACACATCCCTTCTAGGAATCCTCTCTTCTCTAGGTTTTCATGATACTGTTTTATCTCTTGGATCCTCTCCTATCTGTTTGATAAATCCAACCTTCTCTGTTTGATATTTGAAATACTTCAAATTCTATATTTCAAGACTGATTTCACAATATTCACTGTCATGTAAATACTTTCTAAGCAAACTGGCCTACATGCCTACATGCTATTCCACATATACAAATTCCATTTCCCACTTCCATTCTTTGCATTGGCTAAAATGCCTAGTTATCTGTACCTTGTCAAAATCATACATACATAAGTGTGTGTGTGTGTGTGTGTGTGTGTGTGTGTGTGTGTGTGTGTATGGAGAGGAGAGAGAGCAGAATGCAAGTTACCTGAGAGCAGGAATTCTTTCCTTTTTATCTTTGTATACCAAATAGCTACCACAGTTCCTGATACCTAGTAAGATGTTAATGAATGCCTTCTTCATTGAATTAAATCCTATGTTTGGTTCACAGTTTGGCAATCAAGATGTCTCAACAATTAAGAAGTGATAAGAAGATAAAGATAAGCAGAATTATAGAATGTTAATAAGGCTTGAGGAACTTTATAAAATGTCTCCCAAAACTTTTTCATTTTGTACATAAGGAAGTGAAATTCAAAGAAGTGAAGGGAATTCCACAAATTTATACAAGTAGTTAATAATCAGTCCTAGACTAGAATATTCAACTTCTGAGCTTCATTTGAAACACTGGTTACTATTCTTTGGATATTTTAACCCTATAAAATAATGGTAATTTTTAAATGCACCTTTTATTTGTGGTATATTTAGAATTTTGGTGGTTTCAAAGGTGAGGCAAACAAGGTAGTTAAAGGTGAATGAACTCTAAGATATATACAACCCTAGTCATATAGCTCATGTTAAAATTAATCCAATTATTAGTAAGCATTATTGTAAAGGTACAAATAATAAGGAATTTTACAGAGAACTTATGAAGACTAGATACTGAGACATGAATTTTCAAAGATAAAATTTTACCTTAAGATCAAGAATGTTGCAATGGTTTTCTTTGGGTCCACTTTTAAACTGGTTTGCATTTCAGCTTTTTCATATTTTTTTTTCATTTTCCTTCCTGTTGATTGCTTTCTATTTTAGGTGAGAAAAAGCAATCTTTAGCGACATAGTCACTAAAAGTTTAGACAGGAAGGCACAAATAATTCTGCATACCAACAGGCACATCTGGCTTCTGTGTAAACATCCCATTATACAATATTCTTCCACAAACCTCTGCGTCTCCAGTGTCCTTGCTTCTTTTGAGATATATATGTGGTTTTTTGATTCAATTTTAGGGTTAAAGCCAAAATTCTACTTTTTCTTTTGTCCTTTCCCATGGTATTAAAACCAAGAGAATTCCTGTTGCTTCCTTCACAGTGTTGCGATAAAAAAGTGCTTTGTAATCTCTAAAGTACTATATAAATATGAGCTATCACACTTCCAAAAAAAAAGGAGGAAAAATAAATAAGCAAAAGACCCCAAACCTGCTTTTCCAAAAATGTGAATGGGGAAGAAATAAATCTTTGAAGTACATATTTTAATGTTCTGTGCAAATATTTCATCTCTTTCTTTTCCATTCTTTCATTTCTTTTTTTCTTCTTTTCTTCCTTCTTTCCTTCCAATAGACATTTACTGAGCATATGCATGATGCCTATTATATTCTATACCTACTATATACTTGTCAACAAATTAAATGCAACATATCCTCTTATACAGAGTTTTTCTTGCATTCTGGTTTGGTTTACTCATCCTGACACTGGCAGGTCTAGGTTACTAGACAAGGAACTCTATCAAACTACAACTCTAACTTTCTCAATATTCTAAAAGTGACTCTACTGGGGGACACACTTCTGTTATTTACTCCTGTAGTTCATGAGCACCACCACAAGTGTGTTTTCTATTCCCACAGAATCAGCTAGTCACAGTAATGATGTCATTAACTCTAAAACATAAAATATTTACTTAGCAATACAGCAAAAGTAAGAATAATCATTATGTCACCGTTATTTAACATGAGACAATATGTCACTGTGCACATATAAACTTGGCTCCTCTCTCCTACAGCATCATACCATGTCAGTGGGAGAGTAGGCACACATAGCAACTTAACAGGGAGATGCAAGAGTGAAGACAACCCATATGCTCAGACTTACTCGTACCTTTGTGCTGCAGGATGGCTATCCTTGAAAACCGTTGGGAACAACCTTTATTTTAGGAAGTTGCTTTTCTACTATATGCTCCTCTTCTGGTTCTCACTACTCTCTTGCTTAGAAAATTCTCTCTTCTGCTCCTATACTGAAGAAAGATAATGCTCTTTCTAACTCACAATCAGCTTTGGAAAAGTACTGAAGAAACATCAAATTATTGTAACGATCATCTGTAAACAAGAAAATTGTGAAACTCTTCAGGTTGGTTCTCTGGGTGATGCAAACAATCCCCCCTAGCTCAATAGGATACAGGTTCATTTAATCAGCTTCAAGCTTCTTCTGATAGCAAAGTAAATTCAGAAGTTGTTTGTTTTTTGGTTTTTGTTTCTGTTTTTTTTTTTTCCCATCCGCTTCTCTTTATAAAACCAGAGCGATTAGTAGATAACAACCAATATCTTTAAGAGATAATACTTCTTTAAAGTTATAACAGGTATCAAGGGGCAATAAGCAGAATTCAGCTCTCCTCCAATGAACTGCAGCCTTTTCCTCCCTGCCAATCAGTAAATCACAAGACAGAAGTTAAAGGCTTCCTCTCAGCCATAAGCTTAAGAGCCTCTTGCTGTCTACTCAACTCAACTTCTTCCAGCTGGTTATTGTACTCTTTTCCTGCTGTTTTCTTCAGCACCCTCAAAAGCAAAAATAAGGGCTTTGTGGTGCTCAATGATTCATCTTTCTTTTCTGAATTAAACTTGTTAAATCTACCTTTCTATTCATTTTGAAAGCAACAGTCCTTATTTAATCTAGTTAATCACCCAATAGGCTCCAAAAAAGATATTTGATTTGCCACTTTGGAAATTTTAACCTCTCAAACTTAAAAAAAAAAGTGAAAATGAGCTGACGAAACATAGTGCTTTGCAAATAATTTCTGTCTTCAAACTGGTCCTTTTAGTTTTCATCTTGGTTCTCCTAACACTCTTCACATTTTATCCAAATAACGATTTCTTCACACTTTAATTTTATCAGTTTTTAATAAACAAAAGTTCTTTTCTGCCCCCTTTCCTTAAACTTAACACATACAAAAGAGGCCACATTTTGTATCTTTCATAAGTTTATTTGTCTTTTTCTTTACACAAAGCTTTATTTTCTGTTCCAAAAGTCCATGCTATTCACCTTTCAACAAGCAAATTATTCATATAAGAAAGGGTCAAAACCTTGTATGGTGATTCATAATTAATTCTTTTAATTCAACTCATCAACTTACACCTTTGCATTTATGTGTTCATTTCTCAAACATCTTGCAAAACTAACATTTGATTACATAGTTGTTAGGTGTCTACATAGTGGAGCAGACAGAGTACTGTACTTGGAGTCAGGAAGATTCACATCCTACACTGCATATAATTACTAGCTGTGTGACCATGAATGGAGCAGCTAGGTGGCAGAGTGGATTGGTGCAGTAGAGTGGTGAAACTGATAGAGTGCTGGGCCTGGATTCGGGAAGACTCATCTTCCTGAGTTCAAATCTAGCCATAGACCCTTACTAGCTGTATGATCCTGGGCAAGTCACCTAACCCTGTTTGCCTCAGCTTCCTCATCTGTAAAATGAGCTGGAGAAGGAAATGGCAAACCACTCCAGTATCTTTGCCAAGAAAATCCCGCATGGTATCATGAAGAGTTGAACACAACTAAAATGACTAAACAACGACAACCATAGACAAGTAACAATTTCTCTAAACCTCAGTTTCTGTTTGCATAGTAAAGATGTTTGCATTGCTATGCATTTGAGAATGCTTTGAAATGCTTTATCTCAACTACTAGACCACCTCACTAGTTTCCCCAGCAACTAGATAAGTATAATAAATCAATCAACAAGCATTTATTAAGAGCCTACTATGTGCCAGGGTCTAAAGATACAAGTACAAAGAATAAAACAATTCCTACTTGCAAGGACTCTATAATCTAATGGGAGAGATAAGAAGTTTGCATATAACTATGTACAGCATAAATATAAAATGAAAGAATACTAATGAATTTAGTAAAAGGTGGATTGAGAAAGAGGCTACTATAAAACTGGAAAATCAGGAAAGGCTCCAAGCAAAAGACGGTGCTTGAGCTTCATCTTAAAGGAAGGGAGAGGATTTATGAGAGACAGACAAGGAGGAAGTGCATTGTAGGCATGTGTTACAGAGAGTTAAAAGGATTAGACTGAGGATGGACTGCTGTGTGTAAGGGAAAAAAAAGAAAGCCAATTTGGCAGGATAACAATGTAATGGAGGAAAGTGTTCAATGAGCCTGAAAAAAAAAAAGGATTAGTTTTAAAAGGTAAACAGAAGAATTTATATTTGATTCTAGAGACAAATGGGAAGTCACTGAAGCTGATTGTTTAGGAAATTCACGTGGTCAGATCTTCATTTAAGGAAAATACTGGAGTGGTGGGAGATTTGAATCAAGGATAGTAAAGAGGAGGCTACTACAATAGTCTAGGTAAGAGTTAATAAAGGCCCATGTGAAGGGACTGGCTGCAAGAGTTGTTGTAGAGGTAGAGACGGCAACATTTGGGAACCAATTAGAGATAAAGTGAGGAGATAAAGATAATGCCAAGGGAGACTAGAACAGTAATGGGCCTTTGATAGAATTAGGGAAGTTAGGAAGAGGGGAGAGTTTGGGGAAAAGATGATGAGGCCAGTTTTTTTACATGAGCTGCTTGAAATATCTCCAGGATATTCAGTTTAAAATGTCCCATAGGAAAATAGGCAATGATCAAACAAGAGGAGAGAGTAGGGCTGGAGATCTATCTCTCCATCTTGCTCTAGAATATATTCTATATAGACAGATATATAGATATATAAATTGAGAGATAGAGAATTGTGCATATGTGAATCTCTCCCTATCTATATCAAGGACACACAGATATGGAGACATAAAATATATGTATATATATATATATATATATTCAAATATATACACACACTCACAATTATATATATATATATGTAAATATATATAACATAAAATAATCTATCAAAGTCTCTCTATATGTATACATATATGTATATATGAACATAGAGATATGGAGACAGACTGGATCATAGTTTAAGTGCTAGAAATGGCCATTCCTACCTCCATGTTATAAATGAGGCCTAAAGAGGTTAAATAGTTTGATCAAAGTCACAGAAGTAGTAAATAGCAGATCTTCTCAGATCCACTGACTCTAAGTTCAACACATTATCCTACGTTTTTTCTAACTATAATTTGATGAGGATCATTGTCTTTAAATGGTGTGTATCTACATTTGAAATACAAAATGCTATTTTAATATAGTTACATCACTCAAACTATATTTTGTGAAGCACCCTTTCCCACATCTCCATTTCCATCTGCTGGAATCCCACCTGTCTTTGAAGTTCCAACTCAAATAAGCCCAGTCAATAGTAGTCTTCCCTTACTCCAGTTTTTTTTATGCACTCATCATGTATTATTCATTCCATATTACAGTCATTGGTATATGTGTCACATCATACTAATAAACTGAAAACGTCATGAAGGCAGGGACTTTCTCTAAGCTAATCTTACTTCCTTCCCCAACACCTGGGACAGTTACCATTACACTTAAGAGGCAGTTAATATTGATTTTATTTTAAGTTGAAGTGAACCCAAAGAATTAATTGTCTGGTTAATTTTCCAAAAATAAAAGGTATTGTTGTTGTTTGTTTTCTACTTGGTTGATTTTTTTTTATCACTGACTATACATAGTCATATACATAGTAAGTACTGACCTTACTAAAATGGATGATTGGCAAAAACGATGACCAGATGACGCACTTGAGCACAGATGGCAGGTGTCCAAGTAATGTATTTACTCTTAAAAGACCACAATTGAATATTCTCATTTTTTTTCATTTCTCCACTCTTACAAATTTTAAGGAGTAATTCTAAGAATTTTCTCTCCCTACACATGATTTTCTTCTTCACAGATGTAGTTCTGAATCTCTGAAGGCTTGATAAGAGTAGGTCAGGAGACAAAAACTGTGTTTAATTAAAACCTAATTGATGAAAGTAAATAAAAGAGTACTTAACCTCTTCAAACCTCAAACCCTTCTAATCAAACCTTCAGAATTAGGGACTGATACTTCTTATAAGCAGTGGGGAAAGATCCTCAAAATTTCTCCCATTTCTTCCTCTCTGTGCCACCATTTTAAAGGAAAAATTAAGTGAGCTGCATGATAATAGTAAGACAATTACTTCTCATATTTGATTACTACATCATCTTCTAGCACATTCAAAATAAATGAGCATTCGATTCAATTGTATTGATTTTAGGATGATTATCCCACTAAACTTCTGAGATCCCAGAAAGCCACAGATTGGAATAGAATACAAACCCCTTGAGGGCAGGAAGGGTTTTTTCCCCTTTTTATCTTTGTAACTCCAATCCCAGGTTTAGAATCTTTGTTGTTTAGAAAGTGAATTGATTTAGAGCTGTTAAATTCTGATGTATGTAGGCCACAGCAACGACCTAAATCACTTGCTTTAAAGCCTATTTTACATGCAGACTTCACAGGAACCGTTATGTTTCTGAGGAAAAAAGAAAGAAACAGCTTTTCTTTAAAGAAGCTTCTAACCAATATGGCAATGTTCCATATTCAACTGCCTTGGCCCTTGTCAGTCATTCCCTACAAAGGCTATTTATGGGCTGAAGCTATTTTGTGTGAGTACTTATCTACCAAAATGTCACCTGCAGGGATGGAGTCCTTCATGGATACAGATAACAGATATGCAGGAGCAACTTAATGAAGTGCATTCTTGTTAGTTTTAATGATTTACACATCGATTGTTGATCTCAAAAGTGGAGAGACAGCAATTGTTTCCAGCAAACCTGCAAGGAGCTAGTTAGGCCTATAATTTAAATGGTAATTTTAGAAGAATCCCTCTAACTTTCTAAATGTTTTGACTGTTTCAATTGCTCAACCACTAAAGCACAGATTTGCATACTGAGTGTCCTTTTCCACACGTCTGGAGAGGAGTAGGAGAGATGCAGCTGCTACAATCATTCATGCTCTCCTGTACTCTCTGGCGGTACTTAGTTCTCCAACTTATTCCATTATGCATAAATAGCCCATATGTTACGATCTTAGAGGAAGCATTGGAAATTTAAAGAAGATTCAAAATATCTCCTTAATACCCCCCTGCTTTAACTATAACTCTTCTCGCTTGAGCAGCATGGTTCACTGAAATACTACTTGTCTCTGAACTTGCAACTTAGAGGATGGAACTAGCCCAAGTCTAATTAGCTACATAAACCTCTGTGACTCTGTTCAATGAATTGTTTCCAATTCATTTTATGATGCACCTCTTGGGTAATTTTAAAGAGGAGTGGAAATGGTTGGAGAAAGCTTGATGAATAAAATGTTATCTCTGACAGTGGTAAATAGAAAAAAAAATGTAAATATACATTTGAAATTCAAAATGAAATCCATGTGTACCATTGTAAAACAGAATGTAAGTTTCTCCCGGGCAGGAAGTGATGTGCTTTTACCTTTGCTTTTGTTTTTCACAGCAGTCCTCCTCACCTTTTGCCTGTGATATTACAATAGCCTTCTAATTTATTTCCCTGTTTTAAATTCCTCCCCACTCAGTCAGTCAATAGGCAATTATCAAACTCCTTCGATGCACTAGACACTGTGCTAAGTGCAATGGATACATAAAATGACAAACTGCAGCCTCTCTTGTCAAGGAGCTCACAGTCTAACAGGTGAGACAAGAATGAGGGATACGCAGGATAAATTTGAAATAATCACCAGAGGGGGCGCACTAGAGGCAAAGGTGAGTTTATGAAAGGTTTATTGTAGAAAGTGGGATTTTAGCTAGGACCTGAAGGAAGCCACGAAGCCAAAAGGTAGAAGTAAGGCCAGTAAAAATATACAGTCAGGAAATGAATGGTCTTATTCAAGAAACACCAGAGAGGCCAATGTCCATGGATCACAGAACAAAAGATGTTGTGGGAGGGAGTAAGGTATAAGACTAGAAAGGTGGGAGGAGGCCAGGTTGTGAAGGTCTTTGAATGGCAGAAGATTGTATGGAATTGAATGAATGGCAGAGGGTGTGTGCGGGGGTGTGTGTGTGTGTGTGTGTGTGTGTGATGTTCAGACTTGTTCTTTAGGAAGATCAGTTTGACAGCTGAATGACAGATAGACTGGACTGAGGAAGACCTGAGTTAGAGAGAACAATGATCAGCCTATTACAGCAGGCCAGGTGTGATGAGATGTGGATCTAAACCAGGACGATGGCAATGTCAGAAGGTTAAAGAGGTTATGTAGGGGACATGATTTTGGGACTGATTTTAATTTAAAATTTCTGGAAACATCATATTTCTTAAAAAACAAAAGCCCAAGATATTCGTACACCAAGATGAGGTCTATGGGCATACCACCTAGAATGTACCTGCTCTTGTCTTGTAAAGTTTAGAGTTGGGAGAGCTGGTTCAGGTGTGAAAGAATTCACTTTAGATGATTTTCTCTTAACCAATGGGAGCTTTATTACCTGAAAGGTTCACAGGTCTGAAATTAGCAAGGAGCTAAACAAAGGACCTGATACAGGAAAAAGCCAGGCTTATATAGACAGCTTTACAGCCTGTAGGATGATGATGTAATTTTAGGGTTTCTCATGGATGTTGAAGATTAGGGACAGGATAAGAACAAACAAGATGAAGAAGATGGTTGCTTACAAGATAAGGAAAAATTGTCATGACACAGGATACGGAAGATGAATGACAGGATAGGGAACACAGTATAAGAAAGACAGGTACAGGGTGTATGCTATTTCAAGATAAGTGGGAAAGGACTTTAGGAACTCTTAAGTTTCAGAATCTCAGGTTCCAGGATGGGCTTCAAAATGAGCCTCAAACTCCCTCAGGGAGCCTGGGAAAGTTACCCTTAATATTATTTTTAATCCTAGGGCACTGTTTGTATACACATCAGTCTAATCTCTAAATTCAGGAATGATTGGTTCTGGTTAGTGTTCAGATGGGAGACCACATGGAAATACTGGGTGCTGTAGGCTTTTATTTGGGAGGTAGTAATATATAGGGGGAGAGAGCATGGGATTTGGAATGAAAAGATTTGAGTTCAAATATTAACTCTGCCACTTACTGCCTTTGTCACTTTGGGCAGGTCACCTAGCCTTTCCAGGCCTTGGTTTCTTCAGACTGAATGGCCTTTAAGGAACTTTCCATTTCTAAACTTAGGAGATCTAAATTTCGGTGTGACTACTTTTTTCAGTGTGTGTTTCATGACTGATATGAAAATGATTCATTTTGGCAATATTTTGTACATTCTATTAAGTGAGACTAAAGTATATCTTACTTGGTTTGTGATTGCTCACATTTTATTTTTATTTTTTTCTGTTGTTATAATTTTTGCATCATGTTCTTTCTTTTTTTATTAATTTTGATTTATCAATAATCACTCCCATATGCTTTTGAGTTTAAAATTTTTCTCCCCCTTCCTCCCCACCACCCTCCCTAAAGACGGCACATAATATGATATAGGCTATACATTTACATTCATATTAAACATATTTTCACATTAGTCATGTTGTAAGTGGAAATCAAAACCAATAGGAGGAACCATCATAAAGAGGAAACAAAATTCAATAGAAGAGAAAAAAAATAACAATTCGGCTTCCATAGTTTTTTCTTTGGGTGTGGATAGCATTTTCCATTACAAGGCCTCTGGAGATGTCTTAGATCCTTGTATTACCAGAAGGCGTTAGGTTTATCAATATTAGTCATCATGCAACGTGGCTGTTATTGTGCACAATGTTCTCCTGGTTCTGCTCACTTCACTCAGCGTCAGACCTTCATACAAGTCCTTCCAGGTTTTTCTGAAGTCAGCCTGTTCATCATTTCTTATAGCACAATAGTATTCTATCACATTTATATACCACAACTTGCTCAGCCATTCCCCGATTGATGGGCATCCTCTCAATTTCCAATTCTTTGCCACCACAAAAAGAGCTGCTATGAATATTGTTGTCCATGTAGGTTTTTTTCCCGTTTGTGTGATCTCTTTGGGATATAGCCCTAGAAGTGCTATTGCTAGGTCAAAGGGTATGCACATTTTTATAGCCCTTTGGGCATAGTTCTAAATTGCTCTTCAAAATGGTTGGATCATTTCACAACTCTACCAACAATGCATTAGTATCCCAATTTTCCCACATCTTCTCCAACATTTATCATTTTCCTGTTTTGTCATGTTGGTCATTCTGATAGGTGTGATGTGGTACCTCAGAGTTGTTTTGATTTGCATTTCTCTAATCAACAGTGATTTAGAGCATTTTTTCATGTGACTATAGATGGCTTTAATTTCTTCATCTGAGAATTGTCTGTTCATATCCTTTGACCACTTATCAATTGGGGAATGGCTTGTATTCTTATAAATTTGACTTAATTCTCTATATATTTTAGGATTGCTCACATTTTAAAAAGGCATCTTGCCTCTTTCCCATCCCTCTCTGATCGAGCTCCAGTGGTATCCCCCATTACTTCCCGGATCATATATAAACTCCTCTGTTTGGCTTTTAAAGCTTTTCATACCATGGTCTTTTCCTATATTTCCAGTATTCTTACACCCATTCCTCTCCACACTGCCCAATTTGACTACACTGGCCTACTTAGAATTCATGGAATCAACACTCCATTCCCTGGTCTCTGCTTTTACACAGAATGTCCCTAAGCCTGGAATGATCTCCCATCCCATTTCCCCTTTTTAGTTTCCCAGGTTTTCTTCAAGATTAATATTAAATCCTTCTTTCTGCTTGAAGCCTCTCCTAATCCTCCCACCTCTCTTTCAGATCACTTTTTGTCTGGTAGACATCTTTTATGTACCTAGTTATTTACACTTGTGTTTTCCATTGCAATGGAAATTCTTTGATGACAGGGATTGTTTTAATTTTCCTTTGCATCCCCAGCACACAGCACAGTGACTTGCATATACTTAATAATTGTTTGTTGACTGACTTCTTGAACACTTCACAGCATCATAAGTATAGGACTAGAATCTTAGAATGCATTGAGGATCACAGATTTAGAAATGGAAGGGCATGCTTTGGAAAGAGTATTAGATTTGGAGTAAGAAGAGCTAGCTCAAATTCTATCTGCCACTTATTACCTTGGTGACATTATATTGAGGGGTAATGTCACATTATCAGTTAACCACCCTGGGCCTCAGTTTCATCTTTTATAAAATGAGGTGATTGTACTAGATGACCTCTATAGTGACTTCTAGCTCTAAATCAGGAAGTCTTTCATATCTGAGGTTTTGTAGTCCAGCTTTCTCATTTTACAACTGAAGAAACTAAGGTCTATGGAAATTAAGGAGCTTAGTCAAGGTTTCACAGGAAGTGGCAAAACAGGATTTGAACCCAGGTTCTCTGATTACTAATCCAGCATTCTTTCAACTGCACTATGCTGTCTCATAAAATAATCATTACAGAAAAAAAAAAACATACGAATTGGAACAGTATTGTTTTAGCTCAGATTCTCTCAGCTTACCGGGTTGTAGATCCAGATAATAAATATAAAGAATTGTGACCTATAAAAATAGACTTCTTTGCTATATGCAGTAAAGGCTTGTGGCATATGTCTCTTGTCTCCAGAATATATGCACCTTGTCAATTTGAAAAGTGATGAGAAATCGGTTGGAAAGAGGTGACTAACACTAAAGATTGCTGGGAAAAATAAAGCCAACCTCTAACAACTGACCGGTACTTAATGAAAATGGATGTAAAAGAAATAGAGAACAGAAAGAAATTTCATGAGAATATTGCTCAGGCAGGGGCCTGCAAAATGAAATATGACTGTTCCCCTTACCTCCCTTTCACAAAGCAACCAATCTTAAAATTGATGATAAACTCCACAGACACACACCCAGGAAGCAAAAGGAGATTGTTTTTGTCAGTTTCTCCTACACATAACATTGACTTTCCTTCAGGTGCCTCCTGGAAGAAGTACATCTTTTAAATCCTATTTAAAAGTGTTAAATATTGTTAATACTGTGACAGGAGTCTTTTATTTGCTTTGTCTGTCAAGAAACATAGGTGGACATTTTCTGAAATTATGGAGGGAGAATGCTTTGTAAGGTTAGAAATGATTCAGCCTGTGAATAAATCCCCACCATGAATTCTTCTTTTTAATCTATTATCTTTCCATTTCTTACTCTTTTCCCCACTTGAGCTTGTCACCTTCTGTACTTCTCAAAACTTTGTTATGAATATAATTACAATGAATTACTAGAAGAAAGAAATTATTTAGAAGTAAGTTTTCATCTGGATAAAGCACGAGTTGAGTTTTAAGTGTAGCTATTTGAGAGTAAAATTCCCAACAGAAGTAGTCATTAAAGTTAAAAATCCACTTATTTCTAATGCCTTGTATTTCATATGACCTTACTTCTGCATTAGGATAGTAAAAAGAAAACTGTTTTTTTCTTTCTGCAGGTGTTGGCTTTTTTCCCCTCACAAAGCTAAGGATTCAATGCAATGAAAATTTGTTAAATACTTTCTTTGTGCCAGGCTGGAGATTTATTAAGAGAGAGAGAGAGAGAGAGAGAGAGAGAGAGAGAGAGAGAGAGAGAGAATGGATAAAAAGGAAACAAAGAAACAGTTCCTGACCTCAAGGAGTTTAAATTCTACTGGATGAATGGATGAAATAACATGTGCAAGATACATACAAAGAAATACAAGGTCATTTCCTGAACAGTAGGAACAATCTAACACCCAAGATGATGGGAAGAGAGAGCAGCAAAAGATTCTAATAGGATTTGTCACTTAAATGAGCTTTACTGAAATTAACCTTACTCTCATCTGGGTTGAAGAGGGAAACAAAGTGAACATCTGGGATGGTATAGAAGTCTTTGGAACATGTAGAAAGGTGAGAAAACTGGAAGACAGGGTGCTGGGCGGGACTTTTAGAGGGGTCTGTAGACTGGGATTTGGGAGGGTGGGAGGAGTGAGTAGGGGGACTCTGGGAAGGATGGAGAGGGTATAGGCAGAAAAGAAGGTAACAGGAATAGGGTAAAAAGGGGCTGAGGAAGAAAATAGTGAGTAAAAATAAGATGGAGGGAAATTCACAAATAGTAATTATAAATTTGAATGTGAATGAGATGTTTTTAACAGCTCTCTTTGTGCTGGCAAAGAACTGGGAATTTCAGGGATCCCCATCGATTGGAGAATGGCTGAACAAGTTGTGGTATATCACTGTGATGAAATACTACTGTGCTATAAGAAATTATCAGCTCAATGATCTTAGAAAGGTATGGAAAGACTTTCACAAAATAATGAAGATCAAAATGAGCATAACTAAGAGAACACTGTATACAGTAATACCAATATTGTTTTAAGAATGACTTTGAGTGACTGTCATTTTGGCTATTATAAATACACAAATTAAAAATAAAGGACATTTGAAGAAAGAAGCTATCTGTATTGCATCCAGAGAAAGAATTGATAAATAGAAGTACGTATAGAATAATTATATATATATAATATATATATGTGTGTGTGTGTGTGTGTGTGTGTATGTGTGTGTGTATGTGTGTGTGTGTATTTGTGTCTAATGGCAGCCATCTCTAGGTTGCGGTGAAGGGGGGTGGAGAGTGAAGGAAAAAAAAAAGAAATTTACAAGATAACTTTGTTATATATTTGAAAGGAATAGCAATTTGTACATAATATATTTGCTGTTTCATATGCAATCTTCTTTTTTATTGTGCCATGTTATGGAAATGCTTGTTTTATTCCATAAATTAAAAATAAAAATAAATTTTAAAAATGAGCTTGGAAAAGAGGTAGCTATTTCAAGAGGTAGAGATAAGAAGATGAAGCACTCTAGAAAAGGGGACAGTCTGGACAAAGGCAGAGTCAGGAGATGTGATGCTGTTTACAGGTTCTTTAAAAAGTCCAGTATGTCCACAACTAAAAAGAGTAGCAAAATCAGCCTATACTGATAAGTTAGATTGGACTATGAAGGCCTAAAATATAAAACAGAAGACTTTGTATTCTGCTCTGTGGTTATATGTTTGTACTATAGGTATCCAAATCTTCAATACTTTCGAATTTCAGGATTTTAGAAAAAGTCACCACTTTCTTGGCCCTTCCCATATACCTTCATGGTTATTTGATTCCAGTGAAGAAAAATAAACAAATAGACATACAGGCAGCCAGAGATAGATAGATGAATAAAATATAGACAGATTGACAGACATAAAATAATTGTGCAGTTGTCACTGAGTTTATTTAGATATGCCCCTTCCCTTTTGAACAAACAATTTTATTTTAAAAAGCTCCTGGGAGTCTATGATTGTATTAGTTGGGTCAGAAATATTGTTAGACCTTGCCTCTGTTGTAATGAAGGAGGGAACATAAGAATAATATGCAATGAGAATAGGCCACCATCATAACATAATGCTTGGAATATTATGGGCATCCAAAGGAGAACTAAGTGTCTTCTGTTCATTTTTCTTATGCTTTTTTGTCATTTAATAAACCCAAGGAAAATGATATCACTGCTATTTAAATTTTTATATTCGTACATCTGCAGCTCTCATGTGAGGGACAAAATGACAAATTACTCCCAAATTTCTCCCACATCAGTTAATTATTAAAGAATCATGATATTCAATATATCTTTACTAACTCAGAATTCTGTTTCATTGCTCTAAGACCTTGTGTCTATATAAAAACAAAACAACAGCATTCTGACTTGTCTCAATGTCTTCCTTTAGATGAATTTGTTGAACCATTTAAAAATCTATGATGACAAAGCAATAGATTTACTGAATTTTTGCTTTTCAATTGGTACATGGGATCCAATATAGGACCAAAGATTTAGGAGGCTATCTCATCTAGCTCTTTCATAATCTTGCAGATAAGGAAACTGAAACTTATAGAGGCTGACTTGCCCAAGGTCCTTTCATTCCAAATTCATTGATCTTTATACAATACTATTCAGGTGTTTTGATGGTGTTTAGACACAAAGTATGCTTTTCATTAGCTATAGCTCACAAAGAATGATTGAACAAATATTAAAATGCATTGTTAGATAGTTATATGTAGCAGAAAGCTATTGGGGAAAAAAAGAGAAAAATAAAAATAAAACAAGACCAATCAATACATCTGATAATATATACAATGTTCTGCATCCATGAACATTCCAACCTCTGCAAAGGAAGTGGGGAGGGGGAAGAGGGGAAGAATGCATGACAGAGTTTTTGAGTGGTGCAGTAGAGTGCTGGGCATAGAGTCAGAAAGACCTAAGTTTAAATCTGGCCTCAGACACTTACCATCTGTGTGACTCTGGGCAAGTCACTTAACCTGGGTCTGCCTCAGTTGTTTCAAACGTAAAATGGGGATAATAATATAATCTATTCCCCAGGATTGCTGGGAGGAACAAATGAAATAATATTTGTAAATAGTAGAGGATTAATAAATCTTTGCTTATTTGAAACTATGCCCAAAGGGCTATAAAACTGTGCATACCCTATGATCCAGCAATATCACTACTAGGTCTATGTCCCAAAGAGATAAAGAAATGGGGTGGAGGGAAGAGGATCCATTTATTTTTTTTAAATTTTTTTGTATACATATAATTTTACTATTTATTAAAGATAAAAACAAATTTATATACTGAGATGGATATACTCATTTATTTTTACATAAAGAATTAAATCTTGGGGGAATATTTGATACTGCAGGGTGTAACGCATCTTCAACGTTTTTTGGAGTTGATTGATATTTTGATTTTATAATCATCAGTATGCCGCTTCACATAAATATGTAATACAAAATGTCAGAAGTGTGTTTAGGACCATTTCAGAAATTGTTGGAAATTCTGTCCTAATTCCAAGCCAAAACTCATTTAACAGGTTTTTAGGAAACTCAAATTTTAACCCCGTGTCACTTGATAACTCAGCAAATTCTTCTTAAAATGTTAATGGCTTATGACTGACATCTTTTATTTCAATTAAGTATGAGTCATGAACCCAACTTAGTGTTTTAGAAGCAAAATTTGGAGGGAAGTATTTCTTTTTTTTGTTTTTCTTTATTAATTTTTTTGATTTATCAATAATCACTTCCATATGCTTTTGAGTTTAAAATATTTTTCCCCCTTCCTCCCCACCACCCTCCCCAAGACGGCACACAATCTGATGTAGGCCACACATTTACATTCATATTAAACATATTTTCACATTAGTGATGTTGTAAGTAGAAATTAAAACCAATAGGAGGGACCATCAGAAAGAAGAAACAAAACTCAATAGAAGAGAAAAAAAAATAACAATTCGGCTTCCATAGTTCTTTCTTTGGTTGTGGATAGCATTTTCGATCACAAGGAAGGCCTCTGGAGATGTCTTAGATCCTTGCATTGCCAGGAAGGGTTAAGTTTATCAATATTAGTCATCACACAACATGGCTGTTACAGTGTACAAAGTTCTCTTAGTTCTGCTGACTTCACTTGGCATCAGACCATACAAGTCCTTCCAGGTTTTTCTGAAGTCAGCCTGTTCATCATTTCTTATAGCACAATAGTATTCCATCACATTCATATACCACAACTTGCTCAGCCATTCCCCAGTTGATGGACATCCTCTCAATTTCCAATTCTTTGCCACCACAAAAAGAGCTGCTATGAATATTTTTGTCCATGTAGGTCCTTTTCCCATCTGTGTGATCTCTTTGGGATATAGCCCTAGAAGTGCTATTGCTAGGTCAAAGGGTATGCACATTTTTATAGCCCTTTGGGCATAGTTCCAAATTGCTCTCCAAAATGGTTGGATCATTTCACAACTTCACCAACAATGCATTAGTGTTCCAATTTTCCCATATCTTCTCCAACATTTATCATTTTCCTGTTTTGTCATGTTGGCCATTCTGATGGGTGTGAAGTGGTACCTCAGAGTTGTTTTGATTTGCATTTCTCTAATCAACAGTGATTTAGAGCATTTTTTCATGTGACTATAGATGGCTTTAATTTCTTCATCTGAGAATTGTCTGTTCATATCCTTTGACCACTTATCAGTTAGGGAATGGCTTGCATTCTTATAAATTTGGCTTAATTCTCTATATATTTTAGAAATGAGGCCCTTATCAGAGAGACTGATTCTGAAAATTCTTTCCCAATTTTCTCATTTCCTTCTAATCTTAGTTGCATTGGCTTTGTTTGTGCAAAAAATTTTCAATTTAATGTAATCAAAATTATCCATTTTGCTTTTTGTAATGTTCTCTGTCTCCTGTTTGGTCATGAATTCTTCTGTTCTCCATAGATCTGACAGGTAAACTATTCCTTGCTCTCTCAGTTTGCTTATAGTATCAGCCTTTATATCTAAATCACGCCCCCATTTTGACTTTATTTTGGTATATGCTGTGAGATTTTGGTCTATGGTTTCTGCCATACTCTTTTCCAGTTTTCCCAGCAGTTCTTTTCAAAGAGTGGGTTCTTATCCCAGAAGCTGGGGTCTTTGGGTTTATCAAATAATATATTACTATAGTCATTGACTACTGTGTCTTGCATACTTAACCTATTCCACTGATCCACCACTCTATTTCTTAGCCAGTACCAAGCAGTTTTGATGATTGCTGCTTTATAATACAATTTAAGATGTGGAATAGCTAGGCCACCTTCCCCTGCATTTCTTTTCATTAGTTCTCTTGATATTCTGGACCTTTTGTTCTTCCAAATGAATCTTGTTATTATTTTTTCTAACTCTATAAAATAATTTGTTGGTAGTTTGATTGGTATGGAACTGAATAAGTAAATTAGCTTAGGTATTAGGTAGAATGGTCATTTTTATTATATTAGCTCGGCCTACCCATAAGCAACTGATGTTTTTCCAACTATTTAGATCTGATTTTATTTGCGTAAAAAGTGTTTTGTAATTGTGTTCATAGAGTTCCTGGATTTGTTTCGGGAGGTAGACTCCTAAATATTTTATAATATCTATAGTAAGTTTAAATGGAATTTCTCTTTCTATCTCTTGCTGTTGGGCTTTGTTGGTAATATATAGAAATGCCAATGATTTTTGTGGGTTTATTTTACAGCTTGCAACTTTGCTGAAGTTGTTTATTATTTCAAGTAGTTTTTTACTTGATTCTCTGGGATTCTCTAAGTATAACATCATGTCATCTGCAAAGATTGATAGCTTTGTTTCTTCTTTGCCTATTCTAATGCCTTCAATGTCTTTTTCTTCTTTTATTGCTAAAGCTAACATTTCCAGTATGATGTTGAATAACAGTGGTGTTAATGGACAGCCTTGTTTCACCCCGGCTCTCATTGGAAATGCTTCTAGTTTGACCCCATTAAATATTATGCTTGCTGAACGTTTTAGATAGATGCTATTTATTATTTTAAGGAAGACTCCATTTATACCTATACTCTCTAGTGTTTTTAGTAGGAATGGGTGTTGTATTTTGTCAAAAGCTTTTTCTGCATCTATTGAGATGATCATGTGGTTTCTGTTAGTCTTGGTGTTGGTATGATGGATTATGCTGATAGTTTTCCTTATATTGAACCAGCCCTGCATTCCTGGTATAAATCCTACCTGGTCATAGTGTATTATTTGTGTGATAAGTTGCTGTAATCTATTTGCTAATATTTTATTTAAAATTTTTGCATCTATATTCACTAGAGAAATTGGTCTATAATTTTCTTTCTCTGTTTTGACTCTTCCTGATTTAGGTATCAGCACCATATTTGTATCATAAAAAGAATTTGGTAAGATTCCTTCTTTACCTATTTTACCAAATAGTTTATGTAGTATTGGAATTAATTGTTCTTTAAATGTTTGATAGACTTCGCATGTAAATCCATCTGGCCCCGGAGATTTTTTCCTAGGGAGTTCATCAATGACTTGTTCAATTTCTTTTTCTGAGATGGGGTTATTTAAGTATTTTACTTCCTCTTCTGTTAACCTGGGCAATTTATATTTTTGTAAATATATATCCATTTCACTAAGATTGTCAAATTTGTTGGCATATAGTTGGGCAAAATAATTCCTAATTGTTGTTTTAATTTCCTCTTCCTTGGTGGTAGTTTCACCCTTTTCATTCTTGATACTAGTAATTTAGTTTTCTTCTTTCTTTCTTTTTTAATTAGATTAACCAAAGGTTTATCTATTTTATTGTTTTTTCATAAAACCAGCTCTTAGTTTTATTTATTAGTTCAATAGTTTTCTTAATTTCAATTTTAGTAATTTTTCCTTTGGTTTTCAATATTTCTAATTTGGTGTTTAATTGAGGATTTTTAATTTGTTCTTTTTCTAGTTTTTTTAGTTGGATGCCCAATTCATTGATCTCTATTTTTTATATTTTATTTATGTAAGCATTTAGAGATATAAAACTTCCCCTAAGAACTACTTTTGCTGCATCCCATAAATTTTGGTATGTTGTCTCACTATTGTCATTCTCTTGAATGAAATTATTGATTGTTTCTATGATTTGTTGTTTGACCCAATCATTTTTTAGGATTAGATTATTTAGTTTCCAATTATTTTTTAGTCTATCTTTCCTTGGCCCTTTATTACATATAATTTTTATTGCATCATGATCTGAAAAGGATGCATTTACTATTTTTGCCTTTCTGCATTGGATTGTGAGGTTTTTATGCCCTAGTACATGATCAATTTTTGTGTATGTGCCATGTACCGCTGAGAAAAAATATATTCCTTTCTATCCCCATTCAGTTTTATCCACAGGTCTATCATACCTAACTTTTCTAATGTTCTATTCACCTCCTTAACTTCTTTCTTGTTTATTCTGTGGTTAGATTTATCTAGTTCAGAGAGGGGGAGGTTGAGGTCCTGCACAAGTATAGTTTTGCTGTCTATTTCTTCCTGTAACTCCCTGAACTTCTCCTCTAAGAATCTGGATCCTATACCATTTTGGTGCACATATGTTTAGTAATGATATTACTTCATTGTTTATGGTGCCTTTTAGCAGGATGTAGTTTCCTTCCTTATCTCTTTTGATAAGATCTATTTTTGCTTTTGCTTTGTCTGAGATCAGGATTGCTACCCCTGCTTTTTTTTTTTTACTTCAGCTGAAGCATAATATATTTTGCTCCAGCCTTTTACCTTCACCCTGTATGTGTCACTCTTCTTTAAATGTGTTTCCTGTAAACAACATATTGTAGGATTATGGTTTTTAATCCAATCTGCTATATGCTTCCGTTTTATGGGAGAGTTCATCCCATTCACATTTACAGTTATGATTACTATCTGTGTCTTTTTCTCCATCCTTTTTCCCACTCTGTTTATGCTTTTCTTTCTCCTTTCTCCTTTCCCCCCCTCACTAGTGTTTTGTTTTTGAACAGCGCCTCCTTCGGTCATACCTCCCTTCTATTATCCCTTTCCCTTTTATTCCCCTTTACCGTTATTGCTTCTTCCCTCCCTTCTATCCCCCCTCCCTTTTCTTTCCCCTTTTGCTTCCTACTGCCTATAGTGAAAGTTAGATTTCTGTACCTAACTGATTATGTTATGCCCTTCTTGAGCCAAATCTGATGAGAGTAAGGTTCAAACAAAGGTCATCCCCCTCTCTTCTTTACCTCTGCTTTAGTAGGTTTTTGTGTCTTTTCCTGTAATGTAATTTACCCTTGTCTGCCTCCTCCTTTCTCAGTACATTTTCTTAGCTCAGACTAATCCACTTACTTGGATCCATTTAACCTACTTGATTAATTTTTTTTATCATTACATCAAAGTCAACTTATATCCACCCCCTTTATGTATACTCCTTTAACATGGTATAATAACAATACAGTTATCAAGAGTTGCAAGTGTCATCTTCCCTTGCAGGGATGTAAACATTTTGCCCTTATTAACAACATATGTATCTTTCTGTCCCATTTACCTTTTTATGTTTCTCTTGAATCTCGTACTTGAAGATCAAATTTTTTGTTGAGCTTTGGTCTTGTTATCAGGAATGTTTGGAAGTCCCCTATTTCGTTGAATATCCATCTCCTTCCCTGAAAAATCATGCTCATTTTCACTGGGTAGTTAATCCTTGGCTGCATTCCAAGCTCCTTTGCCTTACAGAATATCATGTCTTTTAATGTAGAGGTTGCAAGGTCCTATGTAATCCTGACTGTGGTTCCATGATATTTAAATTGTTTCTTTCTGGTTGCTTGCAGTGATTTCTCTTTAATTTGGTAATTTTGGAATTTAGCTATTATATTCCTTGGCGTTTTCAATTTGGGATCTTTTTCATGTGAGGAGTGATGGATTCTTTCTATAGTTATTTTACCTTCAGGTTCTAGGACTTCAGGGCAGTTTTCCTTTATGATTTCCTGAAGGATATTGTCCAGGCTCTTTTTTTCATCATGACTTTCAGGTAGGCCTATAATTTTTAAATTGTCTCTCTTGAATGGATTTTCCAGGTCAGATGTTTTACCCATGAGGTATTTTATATTTTCATCTATTTTTTCATTTTTTTGTTTCTGTTTGACTGATTCTTGCTCTCTCATTGAGTCATTAGTTTCCATTTGTTCAATTCTAATTTTTAACATATTGTTTTTCCTGTTAGATTTTGTACTTTCTTCTCCATTGGTCAATTGTATTTTTAAGGGATTTATTTTCTTCATTGTACTTTTTTTCCCAATTGGCCAATTGTGTGTTTTAGGGACTTGTTTTCTTCAGTGTGCTTTTTTTCCAATTGGCCAATTGTACTTTTAAAGGACTCCTCTACCTCTCTCATTTGACTTTTAAAATCCTTCTTGAGTTCTTCTAAGAAGGCTTTTTGGGCTTCAGACCCGTTCATACTCCCTTTTGATGTTGCAGATGTGGGTTTGATGACAGTGTTGTCCTCTTCAGAATTTCTGTCTTGATTTTCACTCTTCTCATAATAAGAATCTATCATATGCTTGTTTTTATTCATGGTGTTTCTTTATTCCCTGACCTTTACAGAGATTAAGCCCTCCTGCTGGGGGGCAGAGGGCACTGACCCAAGCTTTTTGTGTTGGGAGCCTAGGTCTTGGTCACTGGCTTTGGGAGCTGGGGCCTCTTATGTTGGCAATTGGAGGCTGTAGGGTTCTGGCAGCTTATCTGGTGTTGGGGTGGAATCAGCAAGGCTGGGACTTTCAGGTTAATCTAGGTCACCTGCTTTTTCTTTCTTTTAGCTTTGTTTAGCTCCTTTTAGATAAGTATTGCCAGGTGTTTATCTGCCTGGTGCCCCTTGCAGTGCTGCCTCCCTTATTTCTGTTGAGGTACTGGGAGACTTCTTTGCCGTAGAATGCCGAGGCACCTGGTGGTTTTCTGAGCTGGTTTCCACCAGTTACCCCACCCTCACTGAGGCACTGGGAGGTACAGCTGTTGGCGTTTGCCTGCTCGACCACCTGGGGTTTGGGATCTCCTCCTGGTTGGTAGTTGGAGACTGCAGGGTTCTGACAGCTTACCTGGTGCTGGGCTGGAATCAACAAGGTTGGAACTTTTTGGCACCTGTAGGTTGCTTTCTTCAGCTCCTTTCAGAGGAATGCTGCCAGGTGCTCATCTGCCTGGGGCGCTTTGTAGTGCTGCTTCCCTTATTTTTGCTGAGGCATTGGGAGACCCTTTTGCTGTAGAATGCCGAGGCACCAGAATCTCCTCCTGTTGTGCTGAAGTGGGTCTTTCCACAAGGTGGCTGGGCAACTCCTGTTTCGTACTGCTCCCCTTCCCCCAGGGTAAGAAGGACCTTTCCCGTTAATCCCTCTAGCTACCTGGGCTACTGCACTGCTGCACCCCATCTTTCTTCTGGTTCAGCTGCTCCAGGGTTTTTTCTGGGGTGATATTTTCTGGGTTTTCAGAGGTTGATAGGGGAGGGTGAGAGCGACTACCTTTTTACTCCTCCATCTTGGCTTCTGGAAGCTGAACTCAGGACCCATTTATACAAGGGTATTTATAGTAGCTCTTTTTGTGGTGGCAAAGAATTGTAAATTAAGGAGATGACCATGAATGGTGGAATGACTGAACAAGTTATGGTATACAATTGTAATAGAATACTATTCTATTGTAAGAAATGATAAGCAGGATGCTTTTAGAAAAACCTGGAATGACTTACATGAACTGATGCAGAGTGAAATGAGCAGAACCAGGAGATCATTGTGCACAGTAAAAGCAATATTGTATGATGAACAACTGTGAATGACTTAGCTATTCTCAGAAATACAATGATCCAAGACAACCCCAAAGGACTCATGATGAAAAATGCTATCCACCTACAGAGAAGGAAGTGATGGAGTCTGAAGGAAGACTGAAGCATACTATTTTTCAGCCTTCTTTCTTTCTTTTTTTTATTTTTTGGTTTGGGTTTTATTCCACAAGAAGACTAATATGGAAATATGTTTTATATGATTGCCCATGTATAACCTATATCAGATTGCTTACCATCTCAGGGAAGGGAGAGTATTTGGAAGTCAACATTTAAAAAAAAAAACAACTAAAGTTAAAATGTTTTTTTTACATTTAATTGAAAAAATATTAAAAATAAATTCCTGCTTACTTCCTTATTTCTTTTCCTTCCTTCCCCATTTTATTCATCATTTTCTAGGCAAAGATCAGCTTCTCAAGGTCTTTCCTAAAATGGGCAAAACAGAATTTAACACAATATCACAGACATAGTCTACCCAGGAGAGATTCTTGGGCCCTGGGAATACATTCATTATTTCCTGTTAGAGTACAAAGCATGCAAAACTTTTCCTGTCTTAGTCAGAAATCACCTCAGCTAATTAATGGGCTCAGGATTCTGATCCAGGTACAATGAATGGAAATCCACTTTAAGTCCCACAACATGTTGACTTTTGCTGGCCTCATGGTTTCTAGTCCCATCTCTAGAATACTATAATGTCTAGAGGTCTTTTATTACATGACCCCAATATATCCAAAGATACTTAAAATAGGTATCATTATTACACAATGACCTCACAACACCTTAGGATGTACAAGAACTTTAAGAAAGAATACGGAGTTTTCTGAAACCACTAGAAAACTTGCATAGAAAGCAATATGGAGGAGTAGAAAGGGCATTGTCTAGTATCAGAGGACAAAAATCAATTATCTGTGACCACAGCCATAGGAAAAATCACTTTCTTTTTCTGGATATCAGTTTCCCTGACTGGAAAATGAAGAGTTTTACTTAGAGAACTTGTAGCTTTTATACTCATAATAGTATCCTGCATCCCTGAGCCCACCTCAATGTTTGTCTGTGTTGACAACTGCAGGTGTTAAATTGTCATTCAGGTAAACACCAAAGTCCTGCAGGTGCAGGTTCAACCTAAAAGTGATTTTTTTTGTTTTGTTTTTTGGTTTTGGTTTTGGTTTTGTCTATGTAATTCTTTCTGGATGAAAATCTATCCTTATAATAAAGAGTTACCTCTGACAGGAGAAGAGCCACAAAAGAAAAATCCACTCCCACTAAGAAAATTAGATTGAGGCCAGTTCTTCTCTGGGGGAGGACTTTACAGCCACGCTAGCATTGCCACTAAGAATCAGCAATATGATTACAAAGAAGTTAAATGAAGATCTTGTCAGATTCTTTTGATCAATATTTTGATAAAAATCCTAGTTGCAAAATTATGCCCAAGTTCTAATTGCATTATGAGTTAAGAAAATATTGAAATATATATTTATATCTTAAAATATTTCCTGAGCAGGATGTCAATCATTTTAAAAAGATTCTATTGCATCATAGCAAAAATAAATATGAAAATGAAAATGTTTCCATTAGAAACATCTGTTTACATAGATAAGTCAAGAGAGTGGATGGCATCTACCCAAAAGTTTTGGAGGAACTGAAGGGTGAAATTAAGGGAACATTGGCCAAAGTGTGCAGCCTGTTATGATAAACAACTATTGTGTTAGAAGATTGCTACAAACTATTTGTAAGAAGGGTTAAAAGGTGACCCTGAGCTATTTTAGTAGTCTCTTAGTCTCCCCAATTCCATTTTCTTTTCGCTGCAGGTCATCCTACACACTGCTGCTTATCTTAAAATACTGCAAAATGCATACAGCCTTTTCTTAAAAACTTTCAAATATTTACCCCCATTGCCTAGCACATTATGGTCTAACTTCTTGGCATGGCATTCAAGGCTCTCCTTGATCTGACTCTGATTTATCCTTGCAACTTTATAAGGGAAACACTCTGTTCTGGATGAGTATTCCTTTCCATTCAAGTGGTCCACCCATTTTTTCCTGATACACAACAAAGAGTCCTGCCTCCTCTGTTTTGTTCACATCCTCCCACAGAGTAGGGAATGCCTTCTAGCTTTTCTGGGCTTAATTCAGCAGAGGAAGCAGGGGTAGAGTGAACAGGTTTAGGAGCCAGGAAGACCCAGATTCAAGTTACCCCTCCTGAAATATAAGGCTTCTGTTATCCTGGGCCAGTCATTCAAGTTCTCAATGACCCTAGGTGACACAAGGTGGCAAATTCCAGGTCAACAAAAAAACTCCTGAGTATAACCCAAACCAGGTGAAATTGTCATTGGGAAATGTTTAACAATTAAAAAAAATATAGCAAAGATAATATTACTCTGTTATTTTCCAAGTCAACATACGGCCCACAGGGATTTGTCTCTGTGTCAGTTTGACACCATTGCCTGGGGAAACTCTCTAATAAGACTAAGTTACCAGGAATCTGCTTTCTGGCATTGGCTGGGGAAATTTCCTCACCCAGGAGTTCTATTTACCAGAGAATTAATAAGTCCGGCTACTATCTCTATTTCAAATATACCCTTTTTTCAAGGTCCAGCTCAAAGTCAACATCCTCTTAAAGCCTTTCCTGTGCTTTCTAGCTTGCAGTGACCATGCCTTTCTAAATTCCTGAAATATTTATTGCCAATTCCAAGGATTTGAACCCCTACCCGCACCCCATCAGGTATTGAAACAGCTATATGGTACAACTGATAGAGCACCAGGCCTAAAGGCAGGAAGACTCATCTTGCTGATTTCAAATCTGATCTTAGGCACTTAGTAGCTGTGTGACCCTGAATAAGTCACTTAACCCTTTTTGCATCGCTTTTCTCATCTGTAAAACGAGCTGGAATAGGAAAAGGCAAACCACTCCAGTATCCTTGCCGAGAAAATGCCAAATGAGGTCATGAAGAGCTGGACAGGATTCAACAACAACACTAGGTATTAAAGCAACACACCAGTAAAGGCACCATTGTACTGCAGAAAGAACAGTGGATTGGGAATCAGGAAAGACATGAGTTTGAATCTAGATTATGTCACTTAACTATTTGAACAACCGGGAAAATGAGCCTTGGTTTCCTAATCTTAAAAATAAAGCTAAACAGGTAGATTTCAGAAAAAACCTAGAAAGATTTTACATGAAATGATGCTGAGTGAAGTGAATAGAACCAGGAGAACCTTGTGCACAGTAAGAGTCATATTGTGTGATGACCAACTTTAATAGATTTAACTCTTCTCAGCAACACAAGGATCTAAGATGATTTCCAAAGGTCTTATGATGGAAAATGCCATCCACATCCAGAGAAAGAACTATGGAGTCTGAATGCAGATTGAAACATACTATTTTCATTTTTCCTGTTTTTTTTCCTTTTGTCCTGTTTCTTCTTTCATAATGTGACTAATGTGGAAATATGTTTTACACGATTGCACATATATAACCTATATCAGATTACTTGCCGTCTTGGGGAGGGGAGAGGGAGGTAGGAAGAAAAATTTAAAACTCAAAATCTTTCAAAAATTGAATGAAAATTTCCTTAACATGTAATTAAAAACATACTTTATTTTTTAAAAATAAAGCTAAAAATTATTTTAGTAACTCCATAGGATTCTTGTGAAAATTAAATTAAAAAATCTAAGTAAAGTGAGCTTCAAAAACAAAAATTACCATATAAATGCCAGTTATTCATATACATGTAATTACATTAGCCAGTCTTTGGAAATAAAGGCAAAAATTTAGATGTTTTACTATGAATACATTATTTATTCATATTTGCTTTCCTTTTGGAAGAAAAATTCATCTATACCTCACATGTTTCATGCAGTCAAGAGGGCTGTACTTGAAGAAAGGTGTGTGTGTGTATATACACAGGTATACACACACACACACACACATACCTGTCACTGTAGAGAGCTACTTACATGGAATCTCTTTCCATGAATGTACATCATAGCCCATCTACAACTTAGCTTATGTCTTAGAGATTTTTCTGACACATAAACGTTAAGTATCATACCCAAGGTCAAACATCTTTGAACCCAAGTATTTCTTACTCTAACTCCAGCATTTTATCCACTATAAAATACTGGCCCTAGATAAGTCTTAAAACATATGCGGGCACACACACACACACAGAAACACACACACACACACACACTGTAGAACATAGAGGGAGTCTTTATGAGGCAAGATAAACTCACTTAATATTGCAATTGGAAATTTCAAAAGCTAAAACCATAATGCACTGGACAGAACTCTGAATTTAGAGTCAAAGGATGTTTCTATAACTAGTTCTACCACTTTCTACCTGGGTGTCATTGGGCTAGTTGCTTAAGCTTTCTAGTTTTCTCAAACGAAAAGTGAGGTTTGGAATAGATGACCTCTCAAGTCACTTCTGGCTATAAGTCTATGATCTATAATCTAAAACAAAATCATGGAAATTTATCAAATCACAAATAGTTTGGAAGTATTTAGCATTGGATGATAAAAACTTGTTTTATATAGGCTTGCCCACAGTCCACCAATCCTGATGTTCTTTTGTTAAAGTTAATTCCAATGGCTACACTGTGGCAGGGCAAAGCAAATATAAACCTTAGGCTCATACTCTCATCTCTTCATAGTCAGTTATGGCTCTGTTTTTATAAATTTGTCTAAATCGCACTTGAATCTCTTAAAATGTCTTGCCAGAACCACCTCTTAGATATAAAAAGGACGTAAGTTCATGACTAACTCAACAGAGACTTTACCACTTCTTTTCTGTTCTCCTTAAACTAACTTTGATCAAGTTGGGTGTCTCAAACCCTCTATCCCCACTCTTGAATCAGTACTCTGGCAAAAAAAAATACATATTCATTTTATCCATCTTGTCCATCATCGTCTAAATTTTATGAAGTCCATCATTTTAAGTGTGCTGTCATCATTAAAGAATTGGTTCCCAAGCTTTTAAAATTGTCCCAAAATGACAATCTCCTACTTCTGCTTATACATTTGGAACTCTCTGAAGTTTCATTTAATACTTTTCAACATGTGAATGGAACAGAATATTATAGGAGTCAGGAAGATCTGAATTCAAACCCGGTCTCAGATACTTAATGGTTGTATGAGCCTGGGTAAATCATGGAACTTCTTTCTGCCTCAGTTTCCTCATCTATAAAATGGTAATAATAATAGTACCTATATACCAAGGTGGCTCTGAGAATAAAATGAGATAGTATTTGTGAAATGTTTTACAGCCTTGAAGAGCTATATAAATTCTACCTTTTGTTTTGCTAATATTATTATCATTGTTACAGGTGTAGTTTAAGATGGCAGTGGGTAATGGTTTCCATCCTCCCCACCACCACAATATCCTTTTGTTGTGTTGTTAAGTCATATGGTGCTAGATATTCTTTTGGTTTGCATCAGCATACCAGCTTATGCAGGGCTTTGGGAGGGTTAAGATTGACCCCTTCCTCAATCCTAGTAGAGTAGAATTAGGGAGAATCTTACCTTAGACCTTACACAGCATTCTGAATTTCTTTTACAAGCTTATCGCATTTTTAAAGTATAGTTTTTCAAGTATCCTCTCTTCCTACTATTATGTCAATTTCCTAAAATCGGAGACCATGAATTATCAACTTTTGTAATTCCCTCAGCGTCTAGCACAGTGTTCCTCATACAGTAGATACACCAAATATTTGAATTGGACTTTATTGTCAACAAATGAAAGCAGAAGGTAAGTATGTTTATAGAACTTGTCCAATCTAGTAGTACTTCATAGACTGAGAATATATCTAGATTGCAAAAGGGCTTAGGTAAATTCACGAGTAATAGACTCTCTAATTGTTTATTAATGGGAAATTAGGACTTATTTAGGGGTATGATTAAAATATCTTGAACTTACTTCTATAGAAGAAAGCCACACATTCCCCTAAATCATTCTTTGGTGCCCCTATCAAAGACCAAGCTCCCAAATGGGGTAGCAAAGGATCTGTCTGTCCAATATAATAATGATCTTATAATTCTTCCCATAACTGACAGAGGCAAATACTTGCTATGGAGAGTAAATAAAGTGTGATACAGTTAAGATTCTGGAGAAGGGTTTTAAGGACCAAAATCAAAGCTCAATTTCACCAAGTTTTTTTTTTTTCCTCCTGATCTTTTGCCTTTTGATTTTAAATAAAAAAGAAGCCAGCATATCCTATGTGCTCATTATAATAATTAATGGCATATAAGCAGTGACAACTGGAAGTATTCAGAGTCATACGTGTGCTCCTAATTGATGGCTCCTTGGCTTGTCTGTAGCTTTTGGAATACTATGTTGAAATATGGATCAATTGCTTAGCTGTAGCT
The DNA here is from genome assembly GCF_900497805.2 of Vombatus ursinus. Taxonomy (NCBI): domain Eukaryota; kingdom Metazoa; phylum Chordata; class Mammalia; order Diprotodontia; family Vombatidae; genus Vombatus; species Vombatus ursinus. Next base: position 2,900,565 of record NW_020954617.1, read on the forward strand.
TCTAGGCATTTTGTGGAAGACAGATCAGAGTGATATGTATCTGTATAAAGATATTTGATGTCCTGCAAGAAGGAAGAATGATCATTTGTCCCTGACTTCAACTTCAGCAGATGCTAAAAAGGAAAAAAAAATTGAAGATATCTGCAAACTAGATTTCGATATTCTTATACTCTTTGTTTCTATGCTAATATCCTTTAAATATGGCTATTTTTACCCCAGGAACTAAGGTTATAAAATTATCTGGTTTTCTGCTTTTGCATTACCTCCACAATAACATTCCACACAGATATGAACGGATTCTCTAGAGAGTGCAGGAGGGTTAGTGACAGAAAAAAGAATAATAAAATGATATTTTCAAAAAAAGACACAAAACCAACAGCAGTGCATTTTTGGAAGAATGGGGATAAGGTATGTATGTATGTATGTATGTATGTATGTATGTATGTATGTATGATGCAAAAATACCATTTAACTGAATACTTCACTTTCCTGGTTCTTACAGGTAAGTTTAGCACACTTAATTTAAAGTAACATAATCATCTTCAACAACTTACCACCAACTCAGAATATTTGTTTTTATTTTCACATTTGGTCAAAATGTATTTTTTATGAGAATGAAAATATTTAGCATCTAAGATAGTACATATAGAAGGATTATGCACATGTTCAGCTCAGTCATTTCAGTTGTGCCTGACTCTTCATGAACCCATTTGAGATTTTTGTAGGAAAGATATTGGAGTGGTTTGTGATTTCCTTCTCCAGTTCATTCTGCAGATGAGGAAACTGAGGCAAACAGGGTTAAGTGACTTGCCCCAGGTCACACAATAAGTGTCTGAGGCCAGATTTGAACTCAGGAAGACTCATCTTCCTGATTCCAAGTCCAGTGCTTTATCCGCTGTGACACCTCGCTGCCCCTATTACACTCATGAGAAACTACCAAGTGTAGAAAATAATAATAATAATAATTGATATCATATGGGGTTCAACAGTTTTTGAAGTACTTTATGTCCAATCCATATAACAATCCCTTCAAATAAGTAATGCAGATGCCTTTATCTCCATGAAAACTCAGAGAAGGAATGTAAACTTAGGTATATTTACAGAACTAGTAGATATCAGAGGTTTAATTAGAAACAACATCTTCCTGACTTTAAGCTTAGAATTCTCTCTGTCGAGATTGAGAGTACCATGGATTGGAACAGAAATGAAAAGGTACAATCCAATGTGATAAGACTTTTTCACTTTGGTAGGGTCCTGTTTCTAAAATTTAGTGTTATTAATGAACCATCAATGGAATGATCACACATTTTTTGGACGCTGAATATTACCCACATCAAAGTGGCCCTCTATCATAAAGTAGGTTGGCTGACACAGTTCAATCTCCTTGTTATTGGAAGATACAGTCTGTGAGATTGAGTCATCTGGGGGGGCTCAGATTTGAGTGTCAGTTACAGAAGAGTATACTCTAGTTTGGATCCCTGCAAGGCAGGAATTAGGAATCCAATCTGGGGCTCAAGGTCAAGAATATGAAGCAGGATGCAGATAAAGGGTGTGTAAGAACAACATACACTACAAGGACACTACATGAATCATTAAGTATGTATAGGGCAGCTACATGGGGCACTGGATAAAGTGGCTGGGCCTGAAGTCAGAAAGACATCTTCCTGAGTTCAAATATGGCCTCAGACGCTTACTAGCTGAATGACCCTGAGCAAGTCACTTAACCCTGCTGATCTCAGTTTCCTCATCTATAAAATGAGCTGAGAAGGAAATGGAAAACCATTCTGGTATCTTTGCCAAGGAAACCCCAGATAGGGACGTGAAGCATTAGACATGACTGAAACAACTGAACAACAAGAAATGTGTAGAGGTCCCATGACATAAATAGTCCTGTGCCAAATCAATGTTGGAATTAATATAGCAGTTATAAAATTATACTCTGAATCCAAGGCCATGGATACAAATTAGAATACAATGCAAATCATAAAAAAGTCTGAAGTACAAGTAAGAATTCCATAACAGTACAGGAATGCTGATATTGAATGAACAAGGTTGATCCTAATAGATTTTAGAATTTTTTTTTTGCAAAAAGATTTACCCAATAGCCTGCGTACATGAGCTGGAACACCATGGACGTTGGGGGTGGATTAAGTAAACTTCAACAGATTATATTGCCCTCCATCAGTCAGCATTGTAATGTAGTAAATTTAGAATTAGATACCTTGAGTTAAATTTTGGTTCTAACTCTTACTTAAAATTTAATCTCAGTTAAGTCAGTTTACATCAACAGGCCTCACTTTTCTATGTATAGAATGGTGATGCTAACACTTCTTCTGCCTACTTCATAGGCCTATTATGAAGGAGCCAATTTGTAAGGCATAAAGCTCTATATAAATGTTATCATGGTAATGTCATCATCCATATGTGCCAGGGTAGTCAGATCCTGCTCTGATGGTCACAGACAATATTAGACTCAGAATATATGTGCTGAAATCTTACACATCCAAGTAGAGATGTTTACATATCCTCAGTGTAGTCATGCAAAAGGGCCATGCGCTGATCTTCTAAGCTTAATTTACATACATGGATGAACATCATTTGCAATACTTTGAATGGAGGACATATATGTGTACATATACACATATGCATATGAATATGCAATACAGTGCAGTGCATGGTTTCAAAGCATATACAAGTTTATATGATTCTCTCTCTTGAGCTTATTTTCAATTTATTATAATGTCCCTTATAGGACATTTTTGAATGCTTTACTCTTTATCAGCTACCCAAGTTGGAATACATAAATATTAAGTCCTCAAGGAAATGTTTTCTGAAATTCAACTCATAACAAGAGACCATAGTGAACAAATATATATGCCTATTATTGTGGCTGCCTTGTAGGCAAAGTTAAGATTTCTTCAAAATACGTATGAGGTTTATTTGAATCTTACAAATAGTACTTTTCCTATATATTGTTCTAAATGACATCCCCCACCAAAAATGAAAAAAAAAGAAATTATGTTGTAAACTTTTAGCCAATATTTTTGAAAATGGCAAATGAAAATCAATGTTCCTCTTTTTATGTCTTACAGTTCAACTGTATTGACATTCAAATCCTTCAAGAGTTATAAATTCTCAATGCCATAAAGTTCAATGTCATCCAACATTCATTCTGGGCTCCTAAGTGGTCACTAATTAGCTGTAATGCTGATAGAACAAACAGTGTAGAAAGCAGTAGCCAGGTAAATTATGGTGCATCTGTTAATGAAGCAGTTATGCCGGAATATTAACAAGATCTGTGATTTTTTCACTGAGGTTAAATGACTTGCCCAGGATCATATGGCAAGTGTTAGACACATTTGAACCTGTAAGCCTGAATCTCCTCTGTCCCCTCTATATGCTGACAAACAGCACTATGTATGTGTAAAATGGAAGATTATTGCTATTGGCTAGTGAAACTGATGTCTGCCTAAAGCTTCCTTGTGGCACAAAAATCAATTGATATCTCTATTTACACTAAACAAGAATTATCTCATTTTAAAAGCCCTCTATTCAATTTTATTTTAATTAGCTTTGGAGTATTATTTATCCTTAATAGAAATTAAATAGGGCTGGTTTATCATCCCCCTGAAAAAGACATTGTTATGACTTATAGCATCTCGATGATGCTTAAAAATAAAAACAAATAACAGAACACTAAATATAATAAAAACAATTAAAATAATTTATCTTTCCTTATAGCTCAGTGGATCAAACACAAAGGGCTAAGTCTATTTTGACACCGAGTCAGATTCTTCTTGGATTATCAAGGCAAAGACATTTATTTAGCTTCCAATTTTGTTCAGAGCCATTTATAAGGGACTGAGGATGTTTGTGTCCATTTTCCTCAAGTCTCTTCATTTCTTATCTCTCTGAGGTCTGTAAGCATTTGAAGAGAGATGTGAGATGTTCCAGTGTTGTTTGCAACACATTTTAGCACTTTAAAAACAAGAAGAAAGAAAATCAAGAACAAACCTATGAGACAAAAGCCATTTATTGGACCTAAGGCCCAGAATGTCTATCCAATATGCCTGCTTACAATGAAATTCTACCTCAAAACACTGAAATCATTCTGTCCTCATGCAGTACTAACTCTGAAGTCTGCTAGTAATTTTCACATCAACCTTGAAGAGAGAAGAAGTAGGAACTACAATATATCAGAAAGAAGGGGGGAAAGGGAAAAAATTAGCTCAGCCTATTAATCAGAAAGAATGTTACAGAATTCATACCAGCAAGCAGGGAGAGCCTTTGAGAAGATTAATTTTCTTCTTTTATTCTTTATTTCCCTCATTAAAATATAAGATGTATGGGGTAGAAAGGAAAAAGTAGGAGGAGAGAAGAAAGAAGAGAGAGAGAGAGACAGAGAGACATAGAGAGAAAGAGAGACAGAGAGAGAGAGGCATCTAGATATCAGTAGATTATAAGAAGAGAGGTAAATATCTAAAAAATAAGGAAGGGGAAGAAAAAAAAAAGGACAAGATAAAAACCTTTCAAAACATTCCTTGAGCTGTGTTAGGAATTATTGTAACAACTCATTATCAACACCAGGATTAAGTCACGGTTTAGGAAAACATGCCATATATCTCTTACTTTCCTAAAGAGAAGATGGGGGGGTGGTAATAACATGATGGAATACAAAACATGTATCTCCAAATTTTCCCCTGCTAGAGATCACAAAAAGTAGTATCCTTAGTCAAGGCTACAGGCTGAATTGTTTAATGAACTAATAAATTAAATGTAAGAGAAAGATTCAATGACTGGATTATACTGTCATCTTCACCTTGCCAAGAAGCAGTTCTGTTTATCTAGGGAATATTCCAGGGTATATTATCTGGTTTCTTGCTATATTAAAACATAATGAACAGCCTTAGTATTGAGTCTACTGTTTTCTATACCTTTAAAATTTTTCATGAATTTTCCTTCATCTGACACAAAAATAAAGTATAAAAGGGCCATGGTTTCAGTACTTATTGAATTATTCCAATTAAATAATGCCATAACTTGATGTTCACATTAATAAAAAGAGTTCAGTTTTGATTTCTACTAGCTGCTACACAAAATCTTCTGGCATAGCTTCACCTCATTTATATTCTGCATATAAATGTTTCTCTGATAACAAGAAATGCCATCACAGTTCTTCACAGAAAGCACAAATATCCCATCACCAAATATCAGATTATATTAGATTATTTCTCTATTGGCAGTGTGAGGCCACATCTCCAAACCAATGACTTCATAGAGATGGCTTATGAGGAAAGCAATAGGTGCTGGATAGATAAAAGTGGACAACTGTCTCCATATGAACTCTCATTTTATTTTTACCTTCCTCAAATCAAAGACCTCATTCGGTGAGGAAAATTTAAATTCAGAATCCCCTGAAAATCTGCAAAGGGCCTTACCTCCGGTCTTCTTTTTTTTCCTCACAAACACACTGGCTAGGAATCTATGAAGCATGAATCTACCTCTCCATTAAGAACTCACCAAACTGAAGGAATTACTCAGGTGCAAGCTATATTATAGATGCTCCACTTTTTATAAAATTTCAGTAACAACCAAAGTGTTTGCACCAGAAGGGCAGCAGGCCTGGAGAGACCTATGGGGTAGAGCAGGAGCCAGAACTAAAGCAGGAATCGTGTTGATAAGGAGGCCAAATCAGAGTAGGTCCTACCCAGGGGACTTTTTGTTGGTTCATTGTCCTTGTTTTGATGTGTGTAGATATATCATTCAACTTTCCATGTTACTGAACTTTGATGGTACAGGACCAATGAACTATTGAAGGCAGGGCAACCAGAAATGTATGCTTTCTAAATCCTTCTTATTGCAAAAATTAATGTCCACAATTGGTATTTCCTCAGAAAGCTCAATTTGTTGCTAGATAAGTGGCTCCATCTGGGTAAGGTATTTCAAGTAGGCCACAGTGTGAGTGGTAGTAGTTATTTTCCTCCGTCCCTGTGTCATAAATGAATTCCCAAGAGATAGAGTTCTAGCTATGATAAATCAATTTAGTAGCTAGGCCATCAATAACCGATAAATCAAGGCCAATGGTCTCAGTGACCAAACAACAGACCAATCATTCCAGGCCACCTTTAAAACCAGGTGTCTTCCTTCTGACAGAGCATCCTTCTCCCCTGACAAGCCAAAGGCAATCCTCATCAGTGGACATTTAATGAGAAGATGGGCTAAGAGTTCACAAAATAATTGTGATTATTTCATTGTTGGGAGGAGGAGAATAGATGACCTGGTCTTGGGATTTAAGCTGTCTCTAGCAATCAGGGCTAGAAGAACCACCCTAATTTGTATCTCCCTTGCTTAGTTTCCCTTTTGTAGATCAGGTGACCCCTAACTTTGATTAGAAGTGACATGAGTTAAGATTGGCTCCTGTGCTTAGGGGTAAATACTGAGACCCAGCCCAGGCCTTCAGAGGGACTGGAATATGATAACATTCCTTAGCCAGTTCCTAGGAGTTGTTTCTGTATTTGAGCAAAGCTGAAAAGTTTCAGATAGAAAACAGAATGTTAATATTAATAACCAAATGATATAGCATTAAAAGTCATTTTCCTCACCTGCATCCCTCAATTCCCCAAAAGATGAAGATTTACCAAGATACACAGACCTCCAAATATACATGTGGTTCCTACAAAAGGGAGTGCCACTCTTAGTAATCCACAGTTCAGCTGATAATATTGATTTCCTTTCTAAGAGTCATAGTTGTACATCTGCTTCAGATGAATATTCCTTCCTTCCTTCCTTCTGCTGTATTCATTTGAGCAGATCTCCATGAGATCTAATAATGTCTTTATTACCTTTTCATTTCTGGTTAACTCTCTCTCTCTTCCCATATATAATATACATATATATGTGTGTGTGTGTGTGTGTGTGTGTGTGTGTGTGTGTGTATATACAGACAAGTGCATATATGTATAATATATGTTATACAGATCTAATTAATATATATGTTGTGTGAATCTAATAAATAATTATAATAATTATTTACAGAGTTGTTGTCTCCCCATTAGTTTGGGATCTCCTTGAGGGAAGGGATCACATCCCCCATTCTTTCTATCCTCAACACATAACACCATTTCTGGCACATAGAAAGTGCTTAATAAATGCTTGTTGAATAACTAATGAATAAGTTGATAAGTAAGCTTCAAAGGCAAAGTCTAAAACTGCACTACCATTAATAAATTGTGTGACTTCCAGTTGAGTAACAAAATGATCAACGACATGTCCTCTGTCATGATTAATCTCTGATCACATGCAAAATGAGAATGATATAAAATATACACAAAGATAATTAAATTCAAATATATATACATATATGGTAAGTATGAAAAAATAGTTTTTACTGGGGGTGCATAAACAAGTGGATTATCAGGAAAACATTCTTGTAGGAAATGACATCTACTGTGAGCTTTGTAGGAAGCCAAGGATTCTATGAGATAAAGGCAAGAAAGAAGAGTGTGGTGGAAAGATTGTGCCAAATTGTAGAGGTACTCAATGTAACATCATATACGAGGAATGGGAAGCAGGACAATTTAACTGGAATTTAGAGTCCATGCAAAGGTATGATGTGTTATCAGTTTGGAAAGATCAACAAGAACTGAATTGTGAAGGGTTTTAAATGCCACTCACAAGAAAAAAGAAAGATCAAGTGAAGGTTTTTGATCAGGAGTGTGGCATGGTCAGATTTATGCCACAGGAATATAAACAATCAATTTTAGCAACCTGTGTGACTTTCAATAAGTTGCTCAATGTATCTGGACCTTATTTTCTTTGTCTATAAAATGAGCTAGTTGGAGTAGATGCACAATTATATTTGTTCCTCGCATCAACTTGATAGCTAATAAGAGTTAGTACCAGGATATGAAGCCATATCTCCACTCCTTGGATGTTCTGTACTAACTGGATGCCCAGAATTCAGTGGATGATCTTGGCATCTTCAATGTCTGATCAAGTTCTAAGCACCCCACAGTGTCTGCTTCTGCCACCTTCGTGGCCATTGGAACAAATTGTTCTTACCTGCCTATTTCATTGGGAAAAGTCTCCACATGCTTTGGGTAGACATTCCCCTAAGTCATCAACAGCTTTGAGCCCTGTCAGTTACCTTCAACCTGGTTTAGCCCATCTTCCAGGATGGTTCACTGGGATGTGGCCAGCACATATGCTCCAGCTTCTTGGAGCCACAAGTGAGAGTTGGATGAATCAGGTGGACATCAAACGTGGATGAGTAATCCTGAAAAAGGCTCAGCAAACCCTCACACCAGAGGTACTTGTCTTCCTGAACACCCACGTGCCCAAGCCTGGGAGGTACAAGATGAAGTGGTACCTGACACCTGGGAGATCTCATGTATAAAGCCTGGCACTACAAGAAACAAAGAGGAGAGAATTATTCACAAAGTGAAGCAGTTGGAGATGTACTTTTGAGCTGTGATACAGACCTCTGAGGTTTCTGGAGATAGACACCTAGTCCCTTGGGCAAGGAAAAGACATTTGTTAAGAACTAAGCAGACTACAGGAGGCATGGACTGCAGGAAGAGCAATTAATATAAAATAGAGAAAAATGGATCATGAGAGGGAACAGCAACAGAATTTCTGCTGAGAGGTATGGGCTTTAGGCCTAGCAATGCAGAAATACGGAACAGGTCAAATCAGCAAGCAGTTATTAAGTGCTTTCTATGTTCCAGGCACTGTGCCAAGTGCTGAAAATATTTTTTTTTAAAAAGCGAAGGAGCTTCCATTCAAATTGGGGTGAGGGAATCATATACAAGAAAGGTGAAAATGGGGTGGGGAAGAGGAAGATAGGGACATGACAGAGGGAGTCCAGGAGAGTCAGGAGGGCAGAAAAAGAATGGAAATTTGACCAGTTTAAGTATCTTCCTTAAAATAGAGGTTCTGAGAGGAACTAGCCAATAAGAAGGAGAAGCCTCAAGAGCAGAAGGTAATTCCACTGTGTGAGGTTCTAGGGTAGAGTGAATATCCAAAGTGAAGAGGTTTTTTGGCTCGGTAGAGAAAATTCAGAAAGTGAGGAGCACTCTGGAGAGGAGATACAGAAATGAGAGAACTTTGGAAAGGACCTGAAGGGAGAGCAGCAATTGGTGACATCTGCTAAGAAGTTCTCAAAGTGTAAACTGTGGGAAAGGCAAAGAGCCAAATAAGGCATGAAAGGGGGCACTGACATGGAGGAGCAAATGCAGGTTTCCACATCTAAATCTTTACCCAGAATGAACCAATGAGACTATAAAGTTTTCTATAGGAGGGTTGTTTGCTGATCTATACTACTATTTTCTGTATGTTCTCACATCAGTTCTATTTCTTTTAACCTGTAAATAAGCCTATTCATTATGTAAGTTTTGTGAATCTGTGTAATTATAGGTGGAATTACTGGCTATTGAGAGAGAGACAGAGAGAGAGAGAGAGACAGAGAGAGAGACAGAGAGAGACAGAGAGAGACAGAGAGAGAATTTACCAGATTATCATAATAAGAACAAAGAGCCCAAGAAAAGTGGAGTACCCCAAAGTACACCAGGGTCCTTGGCATCAGGAGGAAGCCTTGAAGGCAAAGATTACATGACAATAACTTAGAGAAAATAGAATAATAACAATACTGGAGATGCACAATCAGAAAAGGAGGTCATTAGGAAGGGACTGGTATCTATGGAATGTGACCTATAAGAAGAGATTCAGTACATTACTAGTTAGATCCTCTATGGAATATTTTTATGGGAGACCATGGTCTGAAATAATGAAGGATGAAAGATACAGATTGGTTGTAACTTTTACTGTTAGAACAAATATAGCACGCTAGGAGCAACATCATATTAACATGATTTAGAACTGGAGAGGGCCTTAGAGAACATTTAGCTTACTATTTCAATGAGTGTTCAGGTTAGAGTGATAAGCCTCCTCTTTCAAATTTCCTACTCACCTCTTGACTCCTTCAATCTAGATTTTGTTAGTACAGAAATTGTTCTCTCCAAGGGCACCAGGGATCTCTTTAATGCTAAATAGAATCATATTTTCTTGGTCCTAGTCCTTCACTTCTCAGAAGCATTTGATGATATGCCGTTCCCTCCTCCTGGATACTTTTTCTTCCATGTGCTTGTGTGACACTACTTTCTTGGTACTCTTTCCAGATTTCTGACTAATCTTTTCAGTCTTCTTTCTAGTGCATGTTTCACCTCTTATCTCCTATGTGTGGTTATATTCTAAGATTCTCTAGTGAGGCCTCTTCTCTTCTCTCTCTACATCCCTTTCTCAGTGATCTCAATGGTTCTCAAAGTTTTGAACATAATCCCTATACAGATGACCCAAATCTGTTCCTCTAGCTCTGATCTCTCCCCAGAACTCTGTTTCCACATCTCTAAGTCCTTACTGAATACCTCCACCTGGATGTCCAAAAAGTATCTCAAACTCAAAACATCCAAAACTGAATTAGTCATCTCTTCCTCAACTTGCCTTTTAAATCCTCTATGTATGTTGAGTGCACTTCTATTGTTTTATTCACCTGAGTTCATAACCTCAGGGTCAGCCTAAATTCTTCATTCTAACTCATTTCCTGTATCCAATTGGTTGTGACATAATGTTGATTCTGCTTCCACAAAATCTCATGAATATGTTCCCTTCTTTCCAATTATCTTAGTGGACCCTCATCACCATTCTCCTGGCCTGCTGAATTACACTCCTAATTAGTCTCCATCGTCTTTCCTCTTCCTTCTTCAATTCATTTTTCACCTATAGAAAAATTTATGCTTCCAAAATGTAGTTATGAGCATATCAATGCCTTCCTCATTAAGCTTCAGTGGACCCCTATCGCTTCTAGTATAAAATTACTTTTTTTTTGACATTTAAAACTTTTCACAATCTGAATATAGCCTATCTTCTCAGATGGTTCCACATGACACCTGATTGTATACTCTGTGGTATAACTTGTGGTATATGATGTCCTGGAGCTAGCTTTCACCAGCCTGAAAAAATTGATTATTAAATTTTCAGTGGGAGTATTTACACCTGAAAAATTGGCACTTGTTATGAATGCAGGCTTGATTTATTGATTTGTTGACTGTCTACCCTAGACTTAAGAAAGTAATGGAGAAAATGTTAATAATTCAGATTAAACTTAAAAATGTGTCTGGAAATGGGATCCAAGATGGTGGAATAGACAGTGCATTCAAGCCAAACTCTCCCCAAATTTCTGTCCAAACAATTTAAAAATAGCATGTTAAATAGAATCCTGGAGTGGTATAGTCAACGAAAGGTCAGAGTGAGATTTTTTCCACCCCAAAACAACTTAGGAGCTTGTAAGAAAAGGTCTGTGACAGTGGGGTGAGGATTGACCTGGAGTACACATGGCAGTATTGTGAACCTTGGAGGCTGCTGGGACAACAGCAGCAGAAGCAGTGGCAGCATAGCAGTCAAAGTTCTGGGAGCTTTCACCACCTACAGACAGTAAGGAGATTGGCAACTGGTCAGAAAGAGATTATAGAGAACCCTGGCATAAGACCAGGAACCATTTGGCAACTCCATTGTCCATCATCCAGTTCTAGGTTGCAGTTCAAAGGCAGAGAAGAGTGCTTGCTCTGGCAAGGACCTGGGGCCCTTCCTGAGTAAGGACCACATCAACAGATGAGGAGAGCAGTGACCACATCTCTCCTCAACCACACTACCTTTAAAGCACCAAAAATGTGTAGACCCCCAGAACAACTGGGTGAAGAAGTGAATCCATCCACCTCTAGAAGTAAGGAAAGATCACCTGTGACATAAAATTCAAAGGTAAGAAATAGACTGGAAAACTGGGCAAATGACAACAACAAAAAAAAAGAACCTGACCATAAAGAGCTACTCAAGACAGAGTGTTGTCTTATGACACAAGAATGTCTTCTCAGAAGAAGATAATTCTGTGAAAACATATATAAGCAAAACCTCAAACAAAACATGTAGATTGAACACAAACCCAACAAGAATTTCTAGAAGAACTAAAGTTTTGGGGTTTTTTTGTTTGTTTGTTTGTTTTTTGTTAAGAGCAAAAATTATTTTGAAAATCAGATAAGAGTGATAGTGGAAAAATGGGGAAAGAAATGAGAACAATGTAAAAAAATTATGAAAAGAGAATTAAATCTTGGTAAATGAGGCATAAAAATACACTTAAGAAAATAAGTCCTTAAAAACATAATTGGCCAGATGGAAAAAGAAGTACATCTCACTGAAGACAATAATTCCTTAAAAATTAGAATCGGGCAAGTGGAAGTTAATGATTCCATGAGAAATCAAGAAGCATCAAGACAAAATTTTTTTAAAAATGGAAAACTAGAATAAAATATGAAATATTTCATCAGAATATAGATCAAGGAGAGATAATTTAAGGATTATTGGACAATCTGAAGCTTATGATAAAAGAAAAAAGAGCCTAGGCATCATATTTCAAAATATAATGAAGGAAAACTACCTTGATATCTTAGAATCAGAGAGGAAAAATAGAAATTGAAAGACTATGCCCATTACTTGAAAGAGTTCTGCAAATGAAAATTCCTGAAAATATAGCCAAATTTCAGAGTTCTTAGTTCAAGGAGAAAGCATTAATAGCTTCCAGAAAGACATTATTCAAATACGGTGGAGTCAAAGTCAGAATAACACAAGATTTAGGAGCAACCAGGTTAAAGGATCTGAGGGCTTAGAATATTATATTCTGGAAGGTAAAGGATTACAATCCAAAACCACCTAGTCAACAAAATTTAATGTAATCCTTCAGGGGAAGAAATAGATATTTGATGAAACAGAGAACTTTCAAGAATTCCTAATGAAAAGACCAGAGCTGGAGAGAAAAGTTAGCATTCAAACACAAGATTCAAGATAATCATAAAAAGATAAACATGAAAAATAAATCATAAGGGAACTAATAAGTTTAAACGGTTTGTATTCTTATATGGGAAGATGATATTTATAACGTCTAAGAACTTTATTATTGTTAGGGCACTTAGAAGGAGTCTACATAGACAAAGGACATATGTGTGATTCAATCATCTTGGGATAATCCCCCCAAAATTTGTGTCCAACATACTTTTTTTCCCCTGGGGAAATAATTGTCAAATATTACATTCATCATACAATTGTATAGTTGATTTTAGTCCACTTCTCTATTTGTTGTTCCCGTTATATAACATCCTGTCTCCTGTCCCCCTGTTTTCACATATACTGCCTCAAATGCCTAGAAAGTGTTCTCTCTTCATCTTTATATCTTGGAATTCCTAAATTCTTTAAAGTCATTGTATTGTACAGAGTGAACAATTAATAAATATTGGTCGGATTGGAATGCAATTAATTTTTTTATTAAGTACTGAATGCAGAGCACTGTATAGAAACATGACAATTATCAAGACTGAAGAAGGAATGCAATTTTGTGGTAAATAGCATGGGGTGGGGCAGGCTAATTTGTTTATGCAGGTGTTCGTGTCTTGGGAACAAAGATACCCCCCATTGTGGTAGGAGTCTGCCTTTGAGGGTGAACAATTTTATGATTTCAACTCTCAATTATGATTTTTTTTAAAAAACAATCTTTTTTTAAACCAACTCCTAATCTTTATTAGCACACTTTGAAAGAACTCTCAAAAAAATACAAAGTTAATATCATAACATTGCTTTAGCTAACCGGAAGAAACCTAGAGGGGAAAACAAAACTTTATAAAGGGAGGAAGAAGAAAGCCTCAGATTTCTCTGAGCAATAATAAGTATACAAATGATTAGAAAGGTAAAAGGCCCAATATGGTTTTGAAGAAAACAACAAGGGTTAGTGAAAATTGGAATTACTGGTTAAAGTACTTAGTGGGGAAAAATATAAATCTTCAATTTCCTCAGAATGTGTTAACTCTGAGAATGAATCTATACTGAATCTGGGCTGATATAGAAAGCATAAAATTTCAGAAGTTCTTAACAAAACTTGGTCAAAAATGAGGTTCTACTGTTACCCTTAATTAATCTAACCTGCATCACCATGACAAAAATTATGTTGCATTTAATATGAGCTCCAAGGATTGAGTACCTTTTCACATCTTTGTAAGCCTAAGGCTTCAGCTAGCACATCAATTCTTTGCATCCTGGGCCTTTTTTTATTTCTTTTTGTCTTTAAGGTCTAAGACTGAAAGTCTCCATGATCAGTAAGTTTAGACTTTGTTTCTTGGCTTCCAATGTTAAGCTCCTTTTTGTCCTTCATTTTTGAAAACCAATGACACCACAATAGGATGCTTTGACTCATGCATAGATTTGATTTAAGTGAGGCAGAGTTGTAGAAAGTCATCAGCCTCATTCTCTCTTCCAGAGTCATCCATGTCCTGTAGCAAAACAAAAACCAGGATGATTGGTGATGGACCTGGATGCAGTGGATGACTTTGGCACCTTCAGTGTTTGTCCAAGCTCTAAGCACTCCACAGTTCCTTTTCCAGTAGCCTTCATGGCTTGTTGGAACAAATTGTTTTTCATCCACCCATTCCATAAGGCTAAGTCTTCACATGCTTGCAGTAGACACCTCCTTAACTCACTGACAGGTTTGTGGCCCTTCAGTTACCTTCAACCTGGTTCAGCCTGTGTGCCAAGATAATTTATCAGGTTGTGACCACTGCCCACACTATAGCTTCTTGGAGCCACAGGTGAGAGTTGAGTGCCAGGTGGACACCAAAGGTGATTGAACAGCCCTGAAAAGGGCGCAGCAAGCCCTCACATCAGAGGTGCTAGTCTTCAAATAATACTGCTCACCGCCATGAGACCTTAGTATCAATGCAACAGCACAAAGGATGGAAAGGAGTAGAGAATATTTTCCAGGTGATGAAAATGTCTTATCAATTTTTTGGGAAAAGTTGATCTCTATAGTTATTCACCTTGGAGGAATAACAAAATGGAACACAAAAATATAGTTTTAGCTTATCACAGCTCTTTATGAAATGCAAAAATAAAAATTTAGGCCATTATCCAGAATTCCATGCCACCATTAGTGGCATAGAATGTTAAGCTCTAGGCTTTCTGTGGAAGATGTGGTTTAAAAAATCTTTTTTTTCCTTTTTTTTCTTTTTAATAGTATTTTATTTTCTTCATTTACATGTTTTTATTTTTATTTATTTATTTTTTTAACATGTGTTTTTAAAACTTTGGGTTACAAATTTTCTCCCTTCCTCCCTCCCCACCCACCCTCATTGAAAAGGCAAGCATTTCGATACAGGTTATAGATGTGTAGTCATGCAAAACCCTTTCATAGTAGTCCTGTTGTGAAAAAACTGAGTATATTTCCCTTCATTCTATCCTACCCCCCATTTATTCTATTCTCTCTTTCGACACTTTCCCTCCTCAGAAGTGTTTGCTTTTGATTATCCCCTCCCCCAATCTGCCCTCCCCTCTATCAATCCCCTGCTCTCTTGTCCCCTTCCCCCCTTATTTTCCTGTAGGGTAAGATAGATTTCCATACCCCATTGTGTATGTTATTCCCTCCTTAAGCCAAATTCTATGAGAATAAGATTCACTCATCGCCTCTCACCTTCCTCCCTTTCCTTTCCATTGTGAAAGCCCTTTCTTGTTTGTTTCATGTGAGATATTTTACCCCATTCTACTTCTCCCTTTCTCCTTCTCCCAGTGTAATCCTCTCTCACAACTTCATTTTATTTTCCAGATATCACCCCTTCATCTTCAACTCACCCTGTGCCCTCTATCTATACATACATATAATTTTTTCCTTCCCACTACCCTAATACTGAAAAAGGACTCATGAGTTACAAATATCATCTTTCCCTGCAAGAATGTAAACAGTTCAACCTTAATAAGTGTCTTATGATTTCTCTTTCTTGTTTACCTCTTCCATGTTTCACTTGAGTCCTGTATTTGAAAGTCAAATTTTCTATTCAGCTCTGGTCTTTTCTACAGGAATGCTCAAAAGTCCTCTACTTCATTGAATGACCATTTTTCACAGTGAAGGATTATACTCAGTTTTGCTGGGTAGGTGATTCTTGGTTGTAGTTCTGTCTCCCAGAATATCATACTCCTCACCCTCCAGATCCTTAATGTAGAAGTTGCTAAATCTTGTGTTATCCTGATTGTGTTTACACAATACTTGAATTGTTTCTTTCTGGCTGCTTGCAATATTTTCTCCTTGAAATGGGAATTCTGGAATTTGGCTACAATATTCCTAGGAGTTTTCCTTTGGGGATCTCTTTCAGGGGGTGATCAGTGAATTCTTTCAATTTCTATTTTGCCCTGTGGTTCTAAAAGATCAGGGGAGTTTTCCTGGATAATTTCTTGAAAGATGATGTCTAGGCTTTTTTTTTTGATCATGGCTTTCAGATAGTCCAATAATTTTTAAGTTCTCTCTCCTGGATCTATTTTCCAGGTCAGTTGTTTTTTCCAATGAGATATTTCACATTCTCTTCTATTTTTTCATTCCTTTAGATTAGTGTTACAGTGCTTTGATTTCTCAAATTGTCACTAGCTTCCAATCTCTCCATTCTAATTTTTAAGGAAGTATTTTCTTCAGTAATCTTTTGGGCTTCCTTTTCCATTTGGCCAATTTTGCTTTTTAGGGCATTCTTCTCCTCATCGGCTTTTTGGATCTCCTTTGCCATTTGGGTTAGGCTATTTTTTTTCTTGTCTTTCTTTTAATTTTATTTTTTATTTTTTATACTAATTTAAATTTTTTTTTCTGTTTTCAACATGTACTTCCACAAGATTTTGAGTTCCAAATTTTCACCCCATCTTGCCCCTCCCCCACCCCAAGATGGCATGCATCCTGAATATCCCTTCCCCTAGTCTGCCTTCCCTTCTATCTCTCCTCCCCCTTCTCTTATCTCCTTCCCCTTCAATTTTCCTGTAAGGCAGGATGAATTTCTGTACCCCATTTCCTGTATTTCTTATTTCCCAGTTGCATGTGAAAACATTTTTTTAAACATGTGTTTTTAAAACTTTGGGTTCCAAATTTTCCCCCTTCCTCCCACCCCACCCATCCTCATTGATAAGGCAAGCACATATATACATATATAGGTTATATATATGCAGTTATGCAAAACACTTCCATAGTAGACATGCTGTGAAAAACTAACTCTATTTCCCTTAATCCTATCCCACCCCACCATTTATTCTATTCTTTCTTTTGACCCTGACCCTCCTCAGAAGTACTTGCTTCTGATTACCCCCTTTCCCAATCTGCCTTCCTCTCTATCATCCCCCTACTCCCTTGTCCCCTTCCCCCCACCCCCATTTTCCAATAGGGTAAGACAGATTTCCATACCCAATTGAATGTGTATGTTAATCCCTCCTTAAGTCAAATCCATTGAGAATAAGATTCACTCATTCCCTCTCACCTTCCCCCATTTCCCCTCCACTGTAAGAGCCTTTTCTTTTCTATTTTTCTTTTTTTGTGAGATAATTTACCCCATTCTATCTCTCCCTTTCTCCTTCTCCTAGCATATTCCTCTCTCACCCCTTAATTTTATTCTCCAGATATGACCCCTTCATTTTCAACTCACCCTGTGCCCTCTATCTATCTATCTATATCTATCTATAAATACATATAATTTTTTCCCCTCCAACTACCTCAATACTGACAAAGGTCTCATGAGTTATAAATATCATCTTTCCATGCAGGAATGTAAACAGTTTGACCTTAATAAGTCTCTTATGATTTTCTCTTTCCTGTTTACCTCTTCATGTTCCACTCGAGTCTTGTATTTGAAAATCAAATTTTCTATTCAACTCTGGTCTTTTCATCAAGAATGCGTGAAAGTCCTCTATTTCACTGAATGACCATTTTTTCCCCTGCAGGATTATACTCAGTTTTGCTGGGTAGGTGATTCTTGGTTGTAATCCCATCTCCTTTGCCCTCTGGAATATTATATTCCATGCCCTGCAGTCTCTTAATGTAGAAGCAGCTAAATCTTGTGTTATCCTGATTGTGTTTCCACAATACTTGAATTGTTTCTTTCTGGCTGCTTGTAATATTTTCTTCTTGACCTGGGAACTCTGGAATTTGGCTACAATATTCCTAGGAGTTTTCCTTTGGGGTATCTCTTTCAGGTGTTGATCGGTGGATTCTTTCAATTTCTACTTTGCCTTGTGGCTCTAAAATATCGGGGCAGTTTTCCTGGATAATTTCTTGAAAGATGATGTCTAGGCTCTTTTTTTTAATCATGTCTTTCAGATAGTCCAATAATTTTTAAATTCTCTCTCCTGGATCTATTTTCCAGGTCAGTTTTTTTCCAATGAGATATTTCACATTGTTTTCTAATTTTTCATTCTTTTGGATTTGTTTTACAGTGTCTTGATTTCTCATAAAGTCACTAGCTTCCAATTGCTCTATTCTAATTTTTCAGGAAGTATTTTCTTCAGTAATCTTTTGGACTTCCTTTTCCATTTGTCCAGTTTTGCTTTTAGAGCATTCTTCTCCTCATTGGCTTTTTGGACCTCTTTTGCCATTTGGGTTAGGCTATTTTTTAAGGTGTTATTCTCTTCAGTATTTTTTTGGGTGTCCTTTAGCATCGCTCTCAGGTTTTCCTCTACTTCTCTTACTTGTTTCTCAAAATACTTTTTGAGCTCTTCCATGGCCTGGGACCAATTCATGTTTTTCTTGGAGGCTTTGGATATAGGAACTTTGGCTTCATTGTCTTCTTCTGGTTGTGTGTTTTGATCTTCTTTGTCGCCAAAGTAAGATAATATAGTCTGACTCTTTTTGAGCTGCTTGCTCATGATCCCAGCCAATTACTTGAGTTATAAACTCTTTGTTAAGGTAGGAGTCTGTTTCCAGTGTGGAGAATGTACCATCCCAAGCTTCAGGAGTTTTGTGCAGCTGTTTTCAGAGATACTTCTAGTGACTTTAAATTTTCAGTTCTTCCAAGGTGCTATGATCAAGGGCGAGGTGTTTATTCCTTTCCTGCCCTGTGCTCTGGTCTATGAGGACTCTTTTCTGTCTTGGAACTGTGAGGGGGATTTCCTCTTCACAGCCACTACAAGCTCTACCACGCCACCATGCTTCCTTGCCCCAGGACCACCACCCAGAACTGTGACCCAGATCCAAGCAAGGGCAAAGCAAGAGAATCCTGCACCAGTAGAGAGATCCCTGCAATCCCTCTCTTATCAGCCACTCGATTCCCCCTCAGTCTGTGGGCTAGAAGCTCAGGAGGGAGCCACCACCCCGGGGTATGCTTGGGGAATGGGGCTAGAACCCCACTGTGCTTCTCTTTCAGCACTGCAGAAACAGACTTTTCCCACTGACCTTCTAATTTGTCTGTGGCATTTGTGGGTTGAGAAGTCTGGAAACTGCCACAGCTGCCTGCAATTCAGGCCTCTGAGGCCTGCTCCAGGTTTGTTGTGGCCTACTTGCCCATGCCAAACTGTGCTCCTCTCCCCACCCTACACAAAATATCTTTCTGATCAACCATCCAGGCTGCCTTTGGTTGAAAATTTGTTTCACTCTGTCTTTTTGTGGGTTCTGCTGCTTTAGAATTTGTTTAGCCATTTTTATAGGTATTTGGAGGGGTTTGGGGGAGAGCTCAAGCAAGTCACTGCTTTTACTTTGCCATCTTGGTTATGCCCCCCCCTTAAAAATTCCTTAGTAATTACTTGGTGATATTAGATTATTCATTCAGCTGGTCCTGTTAGGAATAGAATCCCATGTGTGTGCCAAAGGGGAGGTAAATGCAATATGACTTAGTGGAAAAAGCACTGGATTTCAGAATCAAGAAAGACCAGGAATTAAATCCCAACTTGGCATTAAAATGGTATAATGAGATAATATCAGTAAAGTGCTTTGCAAACCTTAATATATTATTTAATAGCTAGCTATTATTACTGTTGTTGCACAAACATAGGTATGTCATTTAGTCTCATCTAATTGAAGTTTACTAAGACTTAAATTCTTGTGAAAGGTCATGTTTACTGCAGAGGCAACTTGCATCAATGCAAGGAGATACAGAAAGAGTATGGGGAAAGGGGCACACAGAAAACAGTCACAGTGCTACCTAACCATTGAAGAATGGGGTAGCCACTTAGTTGTTTTTGTTTTTGTTTCCCTCTTAGATACTGGG
Organism: Vombatus ursinus; assembly: GCF_900497805.2. Classification (NCBI taxonomy): domain Eukaryota; kingdom Metazoa; phylum Chordata; class Mammalia; order Diprotodontia; family Vombatidae; genus Vombatus; species Vombatus ursinus. The sequence goes on from NW_020954617.1 coordinate 2,920,652, forward strand.
ATGGGGAGTCTTCAGAGAAAGAGAAATAGAGAAGCTGAGAGTCAGAAGCAGAATAGGGGAAAGTGAAAAGACCTTCTGTTTTCACTGAGAGGGTAGGAAGGATCTGTTTCATCCTAATAAAATGAAGAATTTGAGATTGTCTAGGCCACCTAAGTTAATTTTTCCCATGTGGAAGATTCTGAGGGACCTTGCTTCCTGGAGGATGGAGAACTGGCTCATGCAAGGACACTTTGTGTTGGCTTGTCACATGATTGGGCGCATCCTTTTTCCATTGGCTGCCTACCCAGAACTGGCTGTTTCTTGAATATTCCCTGACTAAGCCAAATCAGGGTTTTTCCTCAATTCCCAACTAAAACAACAAGTTAGAGGTCCAGGTCTTGCCTCTAATACCTCTTAGCTATATGAGCAAAGCAACAGTTTCTTAGTGACTTGGGCTTTAACTTTAAGATGTTAAACTACAGAGTTGCAAATCTACACTGTGTCTCCTATATAGAGATATAAATCTACGTTGTACTTCATCTGAAGTTCCTCACTGGGAAACTTTATAACTAAAAGTTGTTCAAGCATGAACAGGGAACAAATAAGCAAATATAACAGGAAAAAAAAAACAGATAATAAATGGCAGATCCAACAAACAGTATAGCCGAAATATGAACTCATGTCCTTGGCTAGCAAATCCATCACTTTTTCTACTGTACCACAATTCCCTTCGCATCTTGATGAATAACAGTGGTGACTAAATTTTGACTACTAAGCACTCCTCTTCCCCTTATCATTATTATGTCATCTCTATCAATTCTTAAATTCCTAATTTTATCATAAATGCAATCCACTCTTACTGCCTGCCCTAAGGTCTTGCCCTCCTATACTTTTATGTTTGCTAGCTAGCTCATCCTTCTACTTCCTCAACTCCATTCATCCCTTCAGACCCATCTACTGTTTTATTCTGTTAAAAATAAATTATAAATGGCTTGGATGAAAGTATAAATGACATGCTTATCAAATTCCAAAAGACATGAGATGGGGAGAAACAACTAATATATTAGATATCATAATCAAGACCTGGAAAGATTTCAACAGGCTAGGATAATGGGTGAAATGTGACAAGATGAAATTTAATAGGGATAAATATGCTGTAAAATTTTATGCTTCAGTTTTTGGGGGGTGGGAGGAGGAAACTGTTCAGGTATTAAATGATGAAGACCTGTTCATATAATAATTCATACAAAATGAAGCTATGATGAAAGACAGTATTTTCTTGTGGATAGAAAGCTGACATAGGAGTGAAGAAGAACAGGTTAAAGTTCTGCGTTTGGCATACACTGGCTGTGTGACTGGTCAAAGTCACCTAACCATTCAGTGTCCCCCCTCAACTTTTTAATACTCTAAGCTGCAGAGATGGAAACAGATCTGCATTGATAGATTAGGTTCCTCTCCTGGAGATCTCTGCACTGATGAAATCACAGTTCTGGTCCAAAAAACATTTTGAAGTAAATAAAATAAACCTGGGGATTTCTGTGAATTGTAAACCTACTGGGAAGCAAAACAAGGGCACAGCAGAGGGAAGGGAAAGAAGAAGAAGCTGATGTGTTTCTAGACTGCAACAAGAGAAGCATAGTGTTTATATCAAAGGAGGTTATAGCTCCATTGTATTCTGTATGAAAGTGAACCCCACAAAGAGGGGAGGCACAGATACTGGATCCTGGGGTAAAGGAGGAAGAGGCACCACTAGGCTCTTTTCGCACTAGTCTATTTCCAGATCTGTAAAAATGTCAGGTTTGGAATAGACAGCCATCAAAGTGATCTTCCAGATCTACTTCCTATGAGCTTGTGAATTCAAACCCTGTCTAATTCAACCATTTTTTATTCTTACTCTTAGCTTCACTTACATAATAATCAAATGGGATCTTGAGCAGATTTTATGTGTTCCCAAATGTGTGTATGACATTCCTTTTACCTCTCACATGTGAATTCTGTGTATGAGTTGCACTATGTCCTGGATGTAGGCAATGGAATACCCATAGCAAAGGCACCAGGACTTGGTGTAACAGAAAGAACTTTGTATTTCAAGTCAAGAAGAGCTAGGCTCTAATACCAGCCTTTCCACTTATTTATCTGTGAGTCCTTGAGCAAGTCATTTGACTTTTATGGCCCCCAGGTTCTTCCTCTGTAAAAGGATGGGAAAGGATTAGGCTAGACGACCATGAAAATCTTAGATCTTAAATCTCTGATTCTTTCATTCTAGGATGGTGGCTACCATTGGGAAGAAGTGTGTCCCTTTGAGGCAGAAATATGCCATGCCACGTCAAGAAGCCAGAGGCAGAAATGGGTTTCACTATCCTCTTAATGAGATGAATTATAGCAATTCATAAAAATATTCTTACATAAAGGTTCAAGAACCAAAAAGTAGCCAGTGTCTAAAGTGGAAACTGAGTCAAAAACCTGTAATAAAGAAGCAAATAAAGCTGGTGCTAGCCAAATGCAGCACAAAAAAGTTTGATGAGAATAATAATAATAATAATAGCCAACATTTATATAGCACCTACTATGTGCCAGGCATTATGCTAACTGCTTTGCAATTATATCATTTTGTCCTCACGAAAATTCTGGGAGGTAGGTATTGTTACTATCCTCATTTTACAGATAAAGAAACTGAGACAGATAGAGGTGAAGTGATTTGCCCATGGTCACACAGCTAGTAAGTATATGTGACCAAATCTTAACTCAGTTCTTCCTGGCTTCAAGCCCTGGACTCTAACCACTGTGCCAACATTGTTTGATGTCATAGAGATAGTGCTATATTAAGAAAAGTACATTGGCTCTGCCAACGGAGAAGTTGGATTCAAATTTCACCTCTGATACCCATTGTCACTGTGTGGCTTGGGCAAAGCATTCATCCTCACAAGGCTACTTCCAAATGTGTAAAAATAAAGGAATTCGAATAGATGGCCACTGACCCCATCTTCTATCTCTACTTCCCATCATGCTATGAATCTAAATCTGGACTATCAGCTAACTTTTATTTTTCTCTCTTGCTTCATTCACATGATAATTAAATAGAATCTTGTGTATCCTTTTATATGTGTTCCTCAAATGTATGTATGACATTCCTTTTTTTCCTCTTTACATGGCATCTCTGTGTTTGAGTCCATAACCCACTGGAAGTGTGGTAACCTGTGAGAGAGTTTCTTTATTTGGTCTCATGGACCAGTTAAATTAAAGATCTAGATAGGGAAATTCACAGGAATTTGGTACTTTGGAGGGTGGTACAAGCAAGAATTTTATTATTATGTGATGTAGCAAGCAGTCAAACAAAAAAAAATACATTCTATGACAATAGAGACAAACAGAAGTTCCTCTCCATGGGTGCAAGAAACTCACCTGGCATGAGGGCAAGAGAGATATTTCAGGGAGAAAAGAGGCTTAAAATTGGGGTTCAAGCAGGGAGGTTATTTACCCTAAAATGGTCTTGGTGGATTCATAGGTAATCAGTGCCAGATGTGGGAGAGGACATTCTTAATCAGGCCTAGATGTGATGGAGATGTTCTCAGGGTCACTTACTGATACCCGACTTAGGTGAGGTTCAGGTAGGGCAGGTTTCTTTATCAGGACCAGAAATAGGGAGACGGCATGAGGTAGCTATGTGAGGCAGCGGGAAGGGAGTCACTTACAGACTGCTGCAGTTAGCCAGGAGTTTTAGCCAATCAGAATCACCAAGCAATAATTGCTTGCCACAGGGTCAACATAGGTTAGAACAGTGGAAAAGTATAAAACTGTCTGCCATTGCTTATATGCTTCATGGGCATTAGGACTACTTAGGCTTAGTGGCTCCATATTGGAGTATTATCATTATAACTGTAACATCAAACAACATAAATATTAGTTATCAAAAGAGTATATTCCATTAATACCTGGAGGGAGGATTTTTTTTCTCTTCTTCTATTTGCTATGATGTCTTTGATTAAATATCATTTGCTTTGTTCTATCATGTCCTCTGCCTGGATATCTAGTACATATAGCCATATGGGAATGAGAGCATATGATCTATGTTGTTGAGTGAGTCCTTAACCAGAATGCCTCAAACCTGGGGTCACTTTTATGGGAATTCTGCTCTAGAGAAATCATAGTAAGATTCAAGAAGGGGTGGTAAAGGTGTGAGGTATAGGCTTCCATCCTTCTACACTATATAAGAAATAGACTGTTGAACTGGAAAAAAATGTAATTTTAGCACATTCAGTTGATTTGTGGACATGTGCTTTTTTTTACAACTAGGTATGTGAAACTATGATACACCTTTTTCTCAATCCTTGTATCATTAATGTACTCTCCATTCTAAAAATTCCTACATTTAGTCATCTATATATGCATATTGTGTACTCCCAATGTAAGGCCAGCTCTTTGAGGAATGGGTTCATTTTCACTTTAACCCTAACACCTAGCACAGAGCAGGCACTTAAGAGTTTCTTAAATTGAATCAAATCAGAAGCTAAGTGGCACAGAGGATAGAGAGCACCACTGAATCAAGAAGAACTGATTTCAAAAATCCTTCCTCAGACATTCGTTAGCTTGGTGACCTTGGATAAGTCACTAAAAATCTCTGCACCTCAGTTTCCTGTAAAGTGGAAGTAGTAATTATAGCACCTACTTCATAAGGTTGTTATGAGGATCTAATGATTTAACAAATATATAAAGTGCTTTGCAATCTTAAAGTGATATATATGCTACCTATGATTATTATTTATAGTAATAATAACATATAATAAAAATGAATGTAAACTCAGTCATGGAACCTTTCATATAAAGCATTCAGCTGGTTCTCAGAGTAGTTCAGTTGGTTTCTATTTAAAATGAAAGTAGCAAAGCAACTTTCTTGTTTTACAATCAACTGGGAACAATAAGTTTCTAACCAGAAAGATTTGTCTTTGAAGTTTACCCTTTGACCTTTACAATGTTCACCATTACACTTCGCATCCCTAATTCATCCAACTAGGAATGATCATGACGATTGACTGACCCTCTGCTTCAAGCAGCCTGGCCTCTTCTCTGAAAACAGTGCTTCAACTGCTGCTCACACCCATCTCTACCCCTGCTGCAATGGTCCCTTACCCTCCAAGTAGGACTTGCCTTCCTGCCAAACCAAAGAAATAAAGGTGATTTGAAAAAAGAGCCCACCTCCAAAAACTGCAGCTACTTCCTTTCATGTTCAATGATCATCATTTCCAAGAGTTCTGACTTTATTTACATGTGGCAGATAAAATTGGGACCACCTTCACTTAGCCCAGGGGTGGGAAACCTGTAGCCTCGAGGCCTAGGTCCTCAAGAATGGCCCTTTTACTGAGTTCAAGTTTTACAGAACAAATCCTTTTATTAAGGTAATTTGTTCTGAGAAGCATGGATTCAGTCTTTTTTTTCTTCTCTCTTGTTGTGAAACATTTGAAATGAAAATGGTTCACAATGACTTTTTTGAAAGTATAAACCGTATAGATCCACATACAAATTAACCAAATAATTAATGCAGCTACCATGTACATGGCTGGCACTGTAGTTAGCCTAAAGAGATTTATGTGTTAAGAACCAGAAACTATAGACAAAATGGTCATATCTCTGTAAAGTTACAATGTTTGGTCATCAGGGACTGAAAGTCCAAATTTCAAACAATTTTAGGAATTTCATTTCCTCTCATCCTGCTAATGTTTGTCAAACTATTACATTGCAAGAAAGAATTGATCACTTTAGTTTTCTTTAATGCTTGTTTGTCCTTTGTTTTTGAAGAAGACCAATGACAAAGAGGGGTGATGGCCATTGGAACACATTGTTCTCATTTGCCCATTCCAGGGAGAAGTTTTCACATGCTTGAGGTAGACATGCCCATAACTCACCAATCAGTTTGACATCTGTTGATTACCCTCAATTGGTTTAGCTCATCTGCCTAGAGAGTTTTACTGAGGTGTGGCCACTGAACATGCTACAACTTTTTGGAGCCACAGGTGAGAGAGTTGGGTGACACGTGGACACCAAAAGTGGTTGAGTAGCCCTGAAAACAGCTTGGCAAGCCCTCCTACCAGAGGTTCCATTCCTTCCTAAACAGCCCATAAATCGTAATTAAAAGGAAGGGTAAACCACAAGGTTATGGCAAGATGATGTGTAAACAAATGCACTTTAACAGGATCTAAAGATGGAAGGGATCTTTGAGATCATCATATAAGCTTCAAAGGGGTTTAGTGACTGGCCTACAGTCACAAAGTTACAGGCAGCAAAGATAGAATACAAATCTAGGTTCTCCTTTTCCAAATTCAGATTCATATTCATTCTCTCTCTCTCTCTCTTTCTCTCTCTCTCTCTTTCTCTTTCTCTCTCTCTTTCCCTTTGTCCCCTCCCTCTCTCTTCTATTCTTTTTCTTCCTCCTTTCTTCCCTTTTCTCTACTTCGCTTTTTCCCCTCCAACTATTCCTTCCCTTTTTTCTCCTCATCCTCTTCTCTATATTCTCTTCTCTTCTTGTTTGTCCTCTCTCATTGTTAAACATTTACCAGACTATACCAAATAATGATTTAAAATGGTACACTATGGCTTTTTGTAAGAGAATATTTATTAATTTATATTAAAATTCAGCAAACACTTACTAATGCACTTATGTACAAGATGTTAGATTTAATACAAAGGGATCCATGCATTATGAACCATAAAGTTCTAAGTACTTCTGTCTGTACAGATCTTTGGAATACTGCAGACAGTGAACACCTGGAGTCTAAGTTGCAAAAAGGAAGCATGTAGATGCTTATAATTGCAATAGTGAGAACCCATAATTTATCTGATTACTTGATGAATTCCAAGCACCATATCATATATAGCACCTTTTTAAAGATAAATAGGGAATTATCAGCCAAAGAAGACACCCATCACATCAGTGAAATTCTAAAATACAACATGGAAGATATATGTACATATGAAAGTTCTTAAAATAAATAAATATATGCATTTATTTTAAGAACTACTTACTACCTTTAAAGCAATCAGCTCACCAAATCAGTCTTTAGTTTAATCCTCTCTGCATTTTAATGATTTAAAAATATAGCCGTATTACAGAGCTTGAGGTTACCTATGGGTCCATTACTACTTTCTCAGCATTGTGGCTCTCTGTCTCAGCAGCAATAAATTCTGGTAAACAGGACCATTAACAGCATTTTTATAGGGTCAAATGGAGCTATGTCACTAGTAGTGTGGTGCTAAGTAAAATGTGAAGGATACTATGTTAACATTCAACTGTTTATTAAAGCACTAAAATGAGATCTTCCTGGGAATGTTTAGATGCTATTTAGAAAAAAAAAAGTTTCTCCCCCCATTCCTTTCTCTAACAGTTTTAGCTCTTACCTAACAATTTAAAAATCAAACATATGCCTTCCATTTCAAGGTTTTTAAAGTTCTCATTAAAACATTAAACCATATTAAGAACTCACTGCAGTCACATAGAAAGAGTAATTACAGCTAATTGGAGACTTAAAATTATCACAAAAAATATAGAAATGAGAAATACTGCTTTTCATTATTCACTTTCACAGAAGGTTTAAAAAAACCTGAAAATCTATAAAAACAAATATTTTTTTCAATCAAAAATATCCAAAAGAGTTTCTTTTTTAAAATAAAAATAATAATTGTATCTCATACTTTAAAGAGCTACACATTTCTTAAAGTGAGAACTCATGGCACTCCATGTGCCTTAAGTCTGTGTAAGAGATTATAAGGACATCAGTAGTTTTCCCCACCTTATTTAATGGAGAAGCCCAAAGGAAGCCCAAATCCTCTGTCATTTGGCTAAAAACCTCCCTTCCTGGGTTGTGTGTGTGGTGGGGTTGGGGGAGGGGTGGTCAGGGGAGGAGCTTGAATATCAACTACCTGCTAATGCCCCAGTATCTCCTCTCCCTCTCCCCCTAGCCCCCTTGACATCAGGTCTAAGCTTCTTCTTTTCCAATTCCTGGTCCTGCTTGACCAAGATGAGAACACTACCTAAAAAAAAAAAAAAATGGAATTCACAGGTTTAGGTCTCCATATTCCACCCGGGACTCCCAAAAACCTAACCTTGTTTCCATTCACCCTCACTACTATTTCTTATTGTGAATATTTCACTTTAATAAAGTTTATTTGCTTAACTTTCTGTTGACTTTTCTCTTGGGCTGTGTTCTGTCTTGTGGTACTTTCTCCTTCCTTTTGTACACCTTGGAATCAGTAAATCACCTCCCTCAGGAGCTGCCTCAAGTACACATCAGAAAGCACATATCAGGAGAGCTCAATCCTGGAAGGGAACTCCCTGCAGCTCCGGCACCATTGCCTACCTAAGTTAAAATTCCAACATGGCATCTCACTTTGGACACCAGACCGCTTAACATATCAAGTGAGCTTCAAGTAAGGCATGCTAGTAAAAAATGACAACTTTATATGCCTGGCTGATATCTAACTCAAACTAAAAGATTTTGGTTTTTGGAACAGGGCTATTGACCTAAGTATAATTATGCCGGTAAAATTACATTTTCTGTCATGTAGTTAGGGTTTAGATTATTAAAAGAAAATATGGATATATACTTTATCTTTTACCATATGGTATTAATACTTACAATAATATTTCACCATAGTTTTGTTATCTCTTCTTACTAATTGTATTTGCATTTTTGCATTAATTGCTTGAATTGTTCTTTTAGCCTTTTTCACTTTGAATCACTTTATACATATTTAATATTTCTTTTTCAGAGTCAGTTAGATGATTCAGTGGATAGAGCACAGGGCCTGGGGTCAGGAAGACCTGAGTTCAATTACAGCCTCAAACACTTACTAGCTGTGTGATTCTGGGCATGTCACTTAACCTCTGTTTGACTTGGAGTCAAGTAGGTGGCTCAGTGAATAAATTGCATCTGGGTCTGGAGTCAGGAAGACCCAAATACAAATCTGGCTTCAGACGCTTAGTAGCTGTGTATCCCTGGACAAGTCAGTATGATCCATGGGGGACATAAAGAGTTGGATATGACTGAACAACAACAACAACAATGACATTTCTTTTAATTCTTCATCTTGATCATTCCTGAGGGTATGGTAGTATTCTATTGTGTTGATTTACCACATTTTGTTTTTACATTATTACTGTTGTAAAGATCTTTACACATATAGGCCTTGAATTGCCATCAACAATCACGCAGGATATAATTCCAAGCAAGAGTAGAATCTCTAAATTAAAGTGTATTAATAATTTAGGGACTTTTCTTACATGAATACAAATTGTTTTCAAGAATTGGTAGGACCAATTAATTCACAAATCCATAAGGCTGTGGAAATGTTGATTTTAAGTCAAAGAACCTGGATTAAAATTCTGGCTCTACCACTTACTATATCTGTGACTTTGCACAATTCACTTAATTTGTCTAGGATTCAGTTTCCTCATTTGTAAAATGAGAGGATTGGATGAGATGATGGATTAAGCTCCCTTAAAAATCTAAATCTATGGTCCAACAGATGCAAATTAGCATGCATGTCTTTCCACAGTCCTTCTAATAATGAGTTTTTACATCATTTATCATTTTTTATTAATTTTATGCACGTGATAAATATACCTCAGGAATTTATTAATTTATTTGTCTCTGATTATTAGTGATTTTGAACATTTTTCATGTGGTAAATTACTGTTTATCCTCTTTTTAAAAGCTGTTTATTCAAATCTTTAACCACTTTCCTAGGGAAAGACCTGTTAACTAGAGACACATACAATATACATTTATATGTTTATATTATTACCAAAGAATTATATGTGTATATTATTGACAAAGAGTTAATTGCATATGTCTGGTGAATTCCAGAAGATTTCTGATATAACACTTCTATAAAATTTATCTAATGCAAAGGTTTTCCCCAAAATTTTATTATTATTTTACTTCTAACTACATTGATTTTATATGTACAAAAGCATTTACATTACCTATTTTTCTATGATTATGTATTTATCTTTTTTGACCCATGTGAATATTTCTGTATACTTGTTTCCCAATTTTTTCTCATAACTATGAAAGCAATAACCTATAATTCTACTTTTCTTTTTTGACGAGGCAATTGGGGTTAAGTGACTTGCCTAGGGTGACACAGCTAGTAAGTGTCAAGTGTCTGGTCTGAGAGCAGATTTGAACTCAGGTTCTCCTGACTTCAAGGCTGGAGCTTTATCCACTGTCTACTCTTTTCTAAGGTATGAATTTTATTTTTAATCAAATATATTTTCCATTGAAATCTTTTCTAGATTCTCTAATTATCCATTTCCATTCAAATCTATTGATTCTTTTTTTTTTATGAAATCTATTTTCTCCCTCCTCCAGGGTAAGATACTGACATAAATCCATGAAAATTGTTTTTTTTTTTTCTCTAGATTGCTTTCTAATTTGTTTGGAAGTCCTTACTGAATAAAGAGTCTGTTCCACAAAGGTTTGCATTAATGGATTAACCAAACAGTAGACAGTTAGGTGCATTTGTTTGTTGAGTACGATTATCTAGTCAGTTCTACCTATTAACTTTTCTATCTTATCTTGCACATGTTGGTTTTGATACTAAGAACTTTATGGTGTATTTTGAAATCTAATAAATGAAGCCCCCAACTCTGCTCCTTCCCAAAGTTTTTGTTATTGCTTTTTATATTTTTGGCTTTTAATTCATAAGGTGAATTCTTATTATTCTCTAAAGCAGTGGGGTCAATTTCAAAGAGAAATGAGGGCCACTAAATCATTGGTAAGGATACCTGGGAGCCATGCCCTGACTTGGAAAATAACATATTAACATTTTCTATGTTTTATTGTATTTGTGTTTATTTTGTTAAATATTTCTCAAATATATTTTAACTTGGTTCAGCCACACTCAGAAATGCTGTGGGCTGCAAAGTTCCTGGTAGACTACTGTTTGACACTGCATTAATTTATCCTTTTGGTAACTTCATTGATTCAATACTACTAGCTATTGTTCTAGTAATTTGGGTAATTTTACTATATTAACTCTACTGGTATAGCTGAATTTTCTTATAATTATTTAGGATTTTTGGTATTTCTGTAAAAATAGATGAATGTTTGTAGATATAAGCACATACATATACATAAATATATATGTACATATGTTTATACATGCATACATATACATTATATGCCTATTATTAACAAAGATTCTATCTACACACATAGATGATAGATAGATAGATAGATAGATAGATAGATAGATAGATAGATAGATAGATAGATAG